>NW_007726633.1:578227-608076 GCF_000696425.1 Galeopterus variegatus | reverse complement strand
TCTATGATCATCTAAAATGAAATGCACAACACTTAGTGTTATGTAACTTGCATTTCTTTTATAATAATAAGTCATGAATGTCTTTTCCAAAAAATAGTTTTGAATTTTTAGGCAGTGGCATTTATTAATTGTATGATTTCTTCAGTGATTATAAGCTCTTTTTCATCATGAGAGTAAATAAATAGTCAACTATAGTTTCCCCTTCATGGTTATATTTTTCACATTTAACTCTGTGATCCATTGGAAGTGTGTCCTGGTGTGAAAGAAGAAACAAGGCAGTGACTTGATTCTTGTCCCCCAGACCCAGCCAATTTCCCTGATTCCAATTGTTGAAAACCCATTTAAAATATTACATTATAAAATATTACATTTCTATAGATGCCAGCGCCTATTTCAGGTCTGTCTGGTGTGCTCTACTGATCTTTCTCTTGACTCTTAGACTAGTACCACACTCTTAATAATGGCAGTTTTCTGGTTGAGAAAATTCCCCTTCCTTATGCTGATTTTCCTAAAATTTCTTAGCTATTTGACCTGTTTATGCCTTCATATGAAATTTAGAATCATTTGGTTAAGTTTTAAAATCTCATTGATGGGCCGGCCCGGTGGCGCACTGCTGTAGTGCGCTGCTTGGGAAGCGCGGCGGCGCTCCCACCGAGGGTTCAGATCCCACATACAGACCGGTTCCCGCTCACTGGCTGAGCGAGGCGCGGGAGCGACGCCGAGGGTTGTGATCCCGTTGCCGGTCCTGGTCCCGGTCCGGTACGGGGGTGATACTGAGGGTTGCGATCCGTTGCCGGACACGGAAAAAGACAAAAAGGAAAAAAAAAATCTCATTGATAATTTGATTAAAATTGCTTTAAACCTTTACATTAACTTGAGGAGAATTAATCTTATTATATTTAGTCTCCCTAATCAGGACCTTGATATACTTTTTTATTTTTTAGACTTTCTCAGTTGAATTTTGTCATTTTCTTTATATTTCTTAACATTTCTTGTTAGGATTATGTATAGGTATTTTGTAGCATTTTTTTGAATTGCTGTTGTGAATGGGAGCATGGAATTTCTTTTCATTTGCTTTGCTGGGATACAATTAAGCTTTTTTTCTCTCTTAATTTTGGTGTAATCTAACCACTTTGCTGGGTAATTTTTTTATTAATTCCGTGTTATTTTAGCACACACACACCCTTTTTTTTTTTTTAGTATTCTGGGAGCAAATTTTTGATCTTCCAGAGATATAGCTCTCTATATCTGTAAGTCTGGGTTCATGTCACAGAGGTCCTTGTGGGCAGGTGCCCATCTCACCTCTGCCTCTCCCAAAGTGCCAGGCACATAGTAGGTGCTCAGTGAGTGTCCCTCAAATGAGGGTGAAGGAACCACCACTCGGCTAAGTAGGTCATTCCTGGCCCTGAGTGGCTGCCCCCGATGGGTCACTCCAATTCAGTGCTGCTCCTCAGTCTTATCAGAGGGCTGGGAGCTTTCAGATCCAGGGCACATAATTCAGGCCTGCCAACTCACAGAATTGGGAACTGCTGCCAATTGTCCACTTCTATCCAGAGGGGAGCAGGGGCCGTTTTTCCCAGGGAGGCCCCATTCGAGGCACAGGAGGCTTAGAGATAGGACCGAGCAGAGGCTACAGTTGTCCAGAAGGTCTTGCTCTCCGTCTCACCATGTTGTGCAGCCAGGCTGTCCCGGGGCATGCCTTCCTGGGCTTGGAGCACTGTTTCCAAGGAAAGGGATCCAACATCAGACACAGCCCCTCTCCCAGGGGTCCAAAGTGGTAAAATGACAATTGCTCCTCATTCTCTTCCCTTTATTGCTACACTCTGTAGAGTTGCCCACATTTATTAGTCTTTTATCATTTAATTTTTTAAAAAGATAATACATCATACATTCACAAAGTTCAAACATAAAAGTAATCTAAAAAGGCATCCAGTGAAATGTCTCACTCCACCCCCCCACCCCATCCCATAACCACTTTTATTAATTTGTGTGTACTCCGAAGATTTCTTTATCCAAATATAATCAAATATGGGCCGGCCCGGTGGCGCACTGCTATAGTGTGCCGATTGGGAAGTGCGGTGGCGCTCCCGCCGAGGGTTCGGATCCCACATACAGACCGGCTGCTCACTGGCTGAGCGAGGGGCGGGAGCAACACCGAGGGTTGCGATCCCGTGGCCGGTCCCGGCCCGGTACGGGCGCGACACTGAGGGTTGCGATCCGTTGCCGGTCACGAAAAAAGACAAATAGGAAAAAAAAAAAAAAAACAAATATAATCAAATATGAATATATTCTTACTTTTCTTCATTCTCACACAAAAGATAGCACCCATACACACACTTCTGCACCTTGATTTTTTACTCAAAATATACATCACAGTAATATAAATCACTAGCATTTATTGAACACTGATTATATGCCAGTCACTGTTCTAACCTTTTTGTGTATATTAACTCATTTAATCCTCCCAATGCTCTTATTATTAACCTCATTTCTCCATGGAGATTGTTCCATATCAGTACATAAAGAGCTTCGTCAATTTTTTACAGCTGCATAGTATTCCATTGTAAGGATGCATTATAATTTATGTAACTAATTGCCTAGTGATGGACACTTGGGTTGTTTCTAATTCTTTGCTAATAGGGGCTGTGCTGCAGTGCATAACTGCATGGATATAACTGTAACTGTGTGGATGTCATTTTGTATGTGTGAAGATAGAGCTGTAGAATAGATACCTAGAAAGAGGATTGCTGGGTCAAAGGATAAATGTATCTGTAATTTTGATGGATATTGCCAAATTGCCCTCTGTAGAGTTAATAGTTCTTTTCATAATTGTTTGGCTAATTAATAGTGTCATTGCGCACTATATTTCAGTCAGTTACAATAATTATAGTCTTTGTTAAGACCGCTTGTATAGGACTTTTCTCATTTGATCCTCTACAGCAGTCCCATAAGAGGGGGGAATTATTATCCCTGTTTTACAGATGAGGAAACTGAGGTACAGAGAGGTTAAGTGACTTGTCAAGGGCACAGAGCTGAGGTCAGATCCATGTCTTCCCCACTCTCACCTCTGCTGCAGCTGCCACTTACCTCAGTCATAGGCTCTGCCTCTGGGTGATGGGCCTCTGTTACTTAGATTAGATTTACCGAGGTTGGAGGAGCTGAATCTCAGGACCCATTTGCAAGCCACGTTACCCTTTCCCACACTCTGGCCTCTCCAGGAAACTTCTGCTGGCCTGGAATAAGTTTCCTATGTTTGATCGAGGATCAAGCCTTGGGACCTCACCACTTTCGGTGACCTGGGAAGGTTGAGAGCCAGCAAAGCGAGGATCAGTGCTTGAGGCCATGATTTTGGAGTCAGACTGGCCAGTAGGCTCTCTGTTGGCACTTAGTTTGGGGACAAGTTGATCTCAGTAACTAAGACCAAAGTGGTCCCAGGTGAGACCTGTTCTCCTGGCCTTGGATGAGTTGGTTTATTCTTATTGTTGTTGAGGGTAAAGTGCAGCAGTATATCTAGGGAAGTAACTAACAACATTTTTCCTGGTAATGTTTGAAGAAACCACATTGCAATGGTTAAGAGCATGAACTCTGAGCCAGACTTCCTGGGTTTTTATAATAATGTCCTATTGCTGCTGTGACAAATTGCCACAAATTTAGGGGCTTAGAACAACATAGAAGTATTATCTTGTAGCTCTGGAGGTGAGAAGTCTGAAATGGGTCTCACTGAGGTAAAATCAAGGTGTCAACAGGCCTGTGTTCCTTTGGGAAGCTGTTGGAGAGAATCCATTTTCTTGTGTTTACAAGCTTCTAGAGTTTGCTCGGATTCCTTGGTTCATGGCCCCCTTCCTGTCTTTGAAGCCAGCAACATAGAATCACTCCAACCTCTGTTTCCATCATATTTCCTTCTCTCACTCTCTTGCCTTCCTTTCTTTCCATGGTAAAGACTCTCATGAACATTGAATCCCAGATAATCCAGAATCATCTCTTTATCCCAAGACCCTTAATTTAATCACACCTTCTCTCACTCTCTTGCCTTCCTTTCTTTCCATGGTAAAGACTCTCATGAACATTGAATCCACCCAGATAATCCAGAATCATCTCTTTATCCCAAGACCCTTAATTTAATCACACCTGCAAAGAGCCTTTTGCCATGTAAGTAACATATTCACAGGTTCCAGGAATTAGGACATGGACATCTTTGGGGGCCATTATTCTGCCTACTGTAGTTTGCATCTGGACTAATCATGTGACCTGGAACAAATTTTGCCTCTTCCATCAGCTGCCCCATCCTTAAAATAGGGATGATAATAATGATACCTATTTCATAGGATTGTTAGGATTAAATGAGTTAATATTTATGTAATGCTTATAATAGTGTCTAACAAATAGTAAGTTATGGAAGTGTCTGCTACCTAAAGTATACTAAATACATAAAAATATTAGAAACACACTCTATGATCTAACAGATTATTTGTTATCTATTTTATAGAAACAAAAGCATCCATGGTTAGGCTACATAACATGAATATTATTATTAAAGCATTGTCCATACTGGCACAAAAAAAAAAAAAAAGAAAAAAGAAAAGAAAAGGAAAAGAAAATGTACAAACAGGAAATCACTTGAATGTCCCTGAAAAGGAGATGATTGGATGATTGAATCAGTTGTGACTGGATGAATGAATTCATGACTGAATCACTTGTGGCCCATGTGGTATACATCAGATCTATGCCCTATAGTCCTAGAGGAATGGCCTGAATGAAAGTTAAATTAGAGGAGAAAGTTACAAAGTAATGATATAGCACGATCTCATTTTTTAAGAACATCAGCCCCCCAAATTGTAGGTGGATGAATGAATTCATGACTGAATCACTTGTGGCCCATGTGGTATACATCAGATCTATGCCTTATAGACCTAGAGGAATGGCCTGAATGAAAGTTAAATTAGAGGAGAAAGTTACAAAGGAATGATATAGCACGATCTCATTTTTTAAGAACATCAGCCCCCCAAATTGTAGGTATCTGGGACTATTATCTAACAGTCTAATGTCTCAGTTTCTCCCTCTGTAAAATGAAGGTAACGATAATTCTCACCTAACAGGCTCTTGCCAAGGTTAAGAAGGATGATATATGTCTTCAGAATCCTGCAGCAGCAGCACAGTCCAGGGTATTTGTGTTAGGTGGTATGAGTGGAGGGAGTCATGGAAGGGTGCACCCCACGGTGCTTACCTGGTGGGGAAGGGAGATTCAGAAGTGGTGGAAAGAGATTGTTACTTTCTTTTTGTATATCTTTGCACTGTTTCACGGATGGAGAAATTGTTACCGTAGTGTTTTTAATACTCTAATGTTTTATTGGTAGTTTGGATACTATCACCACAACCAACAAACACTGAATTGGGAAAAGCACGACCCTAGAAACATACCATCATTCGAAGTTTGGTAATTTTGGAAAAGGAATTTAGTAACAAAAACTTAAAGGGAAAAAAAATAAAAGGCAGGAGAGCTCTAACCCAGGCCGGCCTTGTACGTCCGCAGCATCTACTGTCGAGGCTGCTCCAAGCCGCTGTGTTGCTCGTGTGCGCTCCTGGACACCGGCCACAGCGAGCTCAAGTGCGACATCACCGCGGAGATCCAGCAGCGGCAGGAGGAGCTGGACACCATGACGCAGGCGCTGCAGGAGCAGAACGTCGCCTTCGGGGAGGTGCACTCGCAGATGCGCTCGGCCATCGGCCAGCTGGGCCGCGCGCGCACCGACACCGAGGAGCTGATCCGCGCGCGTGTGCGCCAGGTGGTAGCGCACGTGCTGGCGCAGGAGCGCGAGCTGCTGGAGGCCGTGAACGCACGGTACCAGCGCGATTACGAGGAGATGGCCAGCCGGCTGAGCCGCCTGGACGCTGTGCTGCAGCGCATCCGCACGGGCAGCTCGCTGGTGCAGAGGATGAAGTGCTACGCCTCGGAACAGGAGGTGCTGGACATGCACGGCTTCCTGCGCGAGGCGCTCTGCCGCCTGCGTCAGGAGGAGCCCCAGAGCCTGCAAACCGCCTTGTGCACCGACAGCTTCGACGAATTCAAGGTGCGCCTGCAGGACCTCATCTCTTGCGTCACCCAGGGAACAGGTAAGCACCCAAGCCACCCTCCTGGGCGATCTGTTTACCATTTAAGGGCTCAAGCCTTGCCGCTTCTCCCTGGGGAAGGCAAGGCAGAAAAGATCATCTCCATTTGACAGAAAAGGTCGTCTTAGGTTCTGGGGCACAGGATAAGTGGAGGCCCTGAAATGGGGTTGCAGCCACCCAGAGGGTTACTAATTTACAAGACCCTATGGATTTACTGTGACCTTTTGACTTTGGGGGAACATGTTGAGAAACTGCCAAGCCAAACTCCCGACTTGGTATCATTTTAGCCACAGAGGGACCAGCCACTCCAGGAGGTTCTCATAAGCACCCTGTGTCCAGGAACAGAGAAGTCAACTGGGACATAGGGTTACAGCAGAGGAACTTAAGAAAACTTCCTGGAGGTGGTTGGGTGCTTCCCCGAAACCACGTGGTGGCTCAGTGGAGGAGATTCCTTGTCCTCAGGATGGCCTTGCCATCTGGACCAGCTGACAACCTTTGTGGGCCCTGCCTGGTATTGGGCACTTGGGAAGTAGGAAAACAACAGGCCAGTTCCTGACCTCAAGAGTTGTCCAGTCCAATTGGGAGAGAAGCCAGGGCCACATCACACAACTGGAGAATGAGACAGTGCTTGGTTCTGCAGCCAAAATCCAGGAATTGTGGCAGCTGTGTATGAGCTGGAGAGTTAGGGGGGCTTTCAGAATAAGTGGGAGGAGAAGGGGAGAGTGCACAAGAGGGCCTCCAGGGCTCTTTGACTAAATCTCGAAGCTGGAATCTGAGCTCTGAGAAGCTGGTATAGGATGCTCTTACTGGGAAAGGGGAGGGAGGCTACAGAATCTGAAGGCACTGGGCAGGCTCACTTCCATCTCCTGGAGCTAATGGACGTAGGCTCATAAAGGTGTAATCCTAGAGCTGGTATGGACTTGTGCCTTCTCCACCTAGGCAGTGAATGTTACCCCATATCCAGGAAATAACCCCACAGAGTTTTCTCAGCCTATCTTGGGTGTTGTAACTGGGTAGTGGTAGAGAGAAGAGTTATTTTATTCTGAAGCATGAGAGATTTAGGTTAGATTTAATAAGAACCAGACTGCGGGTCAGAAGAATGTCATTGAGCTCTCACTGTATGCAGAGTCAGTGAGCAGTGATGGCTTTAGGGAGGTCCACATGTTCCCTTGTTGGTGGCCAAGAGATGGAGAGAGGTACACTGGGGGTCTGGAACCAAAGGCAAGTGGTTTCTAATGCCATTCCTCTCTGCTTCTGGCTGGGCTCATGCCCACTGCAGTCGAGAGCTTACCTTCCAACTGCCAGCCCCTCTGTGGAGCTGCCCAGTGCTGTGAGATGCCTTGGAGAGTGGGTATCTAGAAAAAGCAACAAGAACCTCCTCCCTGTCACTGTCCCAAGCCAGGATGCCCCTTGCCGAGGTGTCCCTGACCTGCTTGTGACCTCTGTGTTCTCCAGATGCAGCTCTGTCCAGGAGAGCCAGCCCAGAGGCTGCCAGCACTCCCAGGGACCTTTTTGACGTTGACCTGGTGAGATGGGTTTGGGGTGTGAAGGGGAGGGCCCAGCAGGTCAGGTGGGTTGGGAGTCCTACTGTCCCTGTGTTTGCAGGGAAAGTGCCTGAGAGAGGGACAGCAAGTAGCTGGACTGGAGCTGGGAGGGAGTAAAGGGAGACATTGAGGAAGGGCTGGCTGGCTGGCTGGCTCTGGACTCCTAAATGCCTAAGTTGCTCTTGATGGGCCATAAGCCAAGCTCAGGAGGGGTTAGACCCAGGGTGGACAGGCAGTGAAGGAGGTGGTCACTGGCAGCAGCCCTGATGGATGTGGCAGATGGCCTATCCCCTTCCTGTGCCCCACCCCAAATGTGGGAGCTTTTTCCTGGGGTCAGCACAGGTGGACCTTCCCCTCCTCTTTCCCTACACATGGTTCTTGGAGAGGAACGGAGAATGGGGCCAAGAGTCAGATCTCCATCCCAGCACCCGGGTTCTGCTGGTGTGATTCCAGGGCTACACCTGTCTAAGCACCATAGTTTCTCAGGGTTGGAAGGCCCCCATACGCCATCTAATGTTGGCATTCCCTCTGCAGCACCCCTGACCTGTGGCTCTCCAGCTTTCATATACACACCTTCAGGGACAGGAAGCTCATTCATTCTTGAGGCTGCCTCTCCCATCTCTGGAGTACTGTGACTTAGAAAGTGCTTCCCTGGGTGGAAATGCAGTGGCGTTATTTTGACTTGCCCCCTTTGGACTCAGAAGCATGGCTCCTCTCTGCCAGAATAAGCTTCTCAGTTCCTTCCTGGGCCTGGTGCTTGGTCTCCTTCTTAGCCTAATCGCTTAGATTTGCATGTACCTACTTGTCCAGGATCTGAGCACAGGACTGACCAGTCCTGCGTGGAAAGCATGTCTTCTGGTGGGCAGCAGGGGATGGTAAGTCTTCTTCGCTTTGCCATGGTATGATCCATGGAGAGAGAGATTGCTGTAGGCTGAAATAATTAGTAGAGGCTTCCTGGAAGAGGCAGGATTTAGAGTCTGAGAGTTTTAGAGCTAGGAGAGAGCATAGAGTCTAACCTCCTCTTTTACAGAGGATGAAGCTAAGGCTCAGAGAGGGAGTGTGACTTACCCAAGGCGACACACTGTAAGCTAGGGGCAGGACTAAAAGCTAACTCTTACCTGCCTTGGGTACTATATCCCTATATACAAGGGTACTTCAAAAAGTTTGTGGAAAGATTCATATTATTTTTTAATTCTGTTTTTCCACAGACTTTTTGAAGTGCTCTTGTAAACAGTTTCAAAAATAAAAAAAGGACCTTTTATTTTACTTTTTAATGTGTAGGTAATACAACCCATTGGTCATGGCCGTACTATATCCCTATATACAAGGGTACTTCAAAAAGTTTGTGGAAAGATTCATATTATTTTTAATTCTGTTTTTCCACAGATTTTTTGAAGTGCTCTTGTAAACAGTTTCAAAATAAAAAAAGGACCTTTTATTTTACTTTTTAATGTGTAGGAAATACAACCCATTGGTCATGACACAAGCAGAAAGAGAGTCTTACATATAGCAGTTTGCAGCCACAGAAGGATAGAGCAGGACCTTTCAAACTTTTTTTTTTTTTTTTAATTTTTAATTGTGGTGAAATACTTATAACATGAAATACACCATCTTAGCCATTTTGAAGTACACAGCTCAGTGGCATTAGGTAATTCACATTGTTGTGAATCCATCACCACCACCCATCTCCCGAACTCTTTCCACACCCCAAACTGAAATTCTGTACCCACTGAACACTGACTTCTCATTCTGTACCCCACCTCCAGCCCCTGGCAACCACGAGTTTACTTTCTGTTTCCGTGAATTTGACTACTCCAGGTACCTCATTAGGTAGAATCATGCAGTGTTTGTCTTTTTGTGACTGGCGTATTTCACTTAACATAATGTTATTGGCAGTAGTCTTAGTATGGTACTGAAAATATAGAAATAAACAAACCAAAGTGTTTTCCCTACACTCTCACTCAGCAACAATCAACACAGATGACTTCTGTGACCCAATGTGTAACAGCAAGCAAGCAATCAGTTCTGCAGTAGACACCAGTTGGGTGTCCTCCAACTCAATTCTGACACTGTCTGCCTGGAGACAGCATCGGTTAAGGGCTCCGTCCCACAAAGCTGCCCACTACTTCAGATGCCAATTGCAAATCCAGGCCTCTGACCAATGAGCTTCAAGTTGGGGTTCCCACAACCCCCTCTTTGGGTCTGATTAATTCACAGAACCTAGGGAAACAATTACTTACATTTACTAGGATATTACAAAGGATACAGTTGAAGAGATGCATAGAGCGAGGTATGGGGGAAGGGGCATGGAGATTCCAGGTCCTCCCGGAAGCTCTCCAAACTTGGTTTATTTCCACCTTTTGGCTATTGTGAAAATTGCTACTTACGAACATTTGTGTACAAGTTTTTGTTTGAACATTTGGGGGTCATATACCTAGGAGTAGAATTGCTGGGTCATATGGTAATTCTGTGTTTTAACTTTCTGAAGAACTGTCGCTACTTCATTTTGAAATAGATCCAGGAAGCACTTAGCACTATGGCTGGCACAGAGTAGTAATAAAGACAGTATTTATTATCCTCATCGTCATCACTGCCATCATTAATGATACTTTCTAAGTGTTCTTCTAAACATTTTATTTGTATTAATGCATTTCATCCACATTATTCTCATTTTACAGTGGAGGACTGAGGCCCAATAGTTTTAAGTAATTTGTCCAACTTGTGTAATAGCTCACCCAGGAAGAGTTAAGGCCCTGAGGGCAGAGTTAAGTTCACAGGGAGGCCAGTTTCAGCTCAATGAAAGGATTTTCTCACTGTTAGATCTTTGCAACTGCTGAAGGAGCTGCTTCTGTCAGTAGTGGGCACTTTGTCCCTGGAGGTGTGCAAGCTGGGGCCCTCAGGTGTCTTCCAGCCCTGTTAGGACACACGAGAATTGAAATGGCCCTGAACACCAGCAACTCAGGGTCAGAAGGAGGTGACTCATGGAGAGAGTTTCGGAAGGACTCCTCCCCAGTGAGCTCCAAGCTTTGGACCAGGGAACCTGCACCTGTCGTTGGGTGAGGCTCTTAGGGACTGAGCCAACCACAGGCCTGGGGTCCCTAGCCTTGGGCATGCTGCCTGGTCTTTTCTGACTGTCCTGTTTCCTGACTTTGCAGCCCAAGGAGGCACAGAAGGCCCAGGCCCAGGCCCAGGCCCTTGGGCTGGCTGAAGCCCAACCTATGGCTGTGGTACAGTCAGTGCCCGGGGCACACCCTGTGCCAGTGTATGCCTTCTCCATCAAAGGCTCCTCCTACGGAGAGGTAAGTCTCCCCTCAGCCCCTGCCTCCCTTCCCAAAGGCCCAGATTCCTCCAAGGTAGTGAGGTGGAGGTGGGGTGAGAACCCAGGCACTTTGTCAGCTCTTCAGAAGGAAGTGTTTGTCCAGCACCTACTCTGTGTCCTTCCTTGCTCTTGGTTGCACCATCAGGAAGCTCCATGCTAAGCATGAGCCACTTGCAGCCCAGCTTGGGCACTGAGATACCCAGGGCTACCAGAGGCCAGCAGAGGTTCATGGTCAGCAGCCAGGACCAGCCTAGGAGGGCTTCCTGTCTGAAGAGAGGCAAGATCTGCATGCCAGGGTGCAGAGGAAAGGGCATGAGGACAGAGGGAACAGCAGGGGCAAAGGGGTGGCCACCGGCCCCTGCCACCCAGGGCAAGGTCTCTGCCCACCAGCCCCTGGAGGCACCTGACCTGGCCCTGTGCCTCCCCATTGTACAGGAGGCCTCCAATACAACCACACCCCAGAAGAGGAAGTCCTGCCAGACCCAGTGCCCCAGGAAGATCATCAAGATGGAATCTGAGGAGGAGAAAGAGGCGAGGTTGGCCCGGAGCTCCCCTGAACAGCCCAGGCCCAGCACCTCCAAGGCAGTCTCGCCACCACCCTTGGATGGGCCCCCCAGCCCTGAGAGCCCCACCGCAGAAAACGAGGTCATCCTGCCCAACAGCAACCACGTGACCAGCAACGCAGAGGAGGCAGGTAGGGAGGTCGGGAGGGCAGCACCAGGGCCTGCATGCTGTCTTCCAGGCTCTGGATGGGGCCCTTCCTCTGCATTCTCATCCCAAAGCCAGCAGGATTCCCTTGTGTGTCCTGCCCTGAGCTGCCACTGAATAGGGCAGGGAAAACCCATGATTTGCCCAGGGGTGAGAGTCATACAGTGTACCATGTGCTCTGCTGGGAACCTGAGGCTCCAAACACACAGGTCTATAAGCCCTTCCCTGAAACACTATCTTACAGTGCCCAGCACCATGCCTCTGCACAGGGTGGGTCTCCCCAAGAAATGCTTGTTGGTGGGTGCCTAGCATACTCCCAGAGAGGACTTGGGTAGAGTCCACACCCATCATTTCCCCAAATTATTCTGCAAAGATCAGTCACCTAAGTATCTCATTTGTTTGAGATATCTTTTATGGACACCAGCAGACAGGGAGTCTGAGTCCTGGGGCAGGAGTTGAGGCCAACCCAAGGAATTTTGGAACAAGAGAGTTCTTCCTGGCTCTACTTCACCCAAAGTCTGGCTTCATTTTTCATTCTGGGTCCCAGACTGAGTCCCTACTGCTGTTCTTTACTCACAAGTGCTCTTGGTAATCAAAGGGTTTTGATTAACTAGATGAAGCATCTTTGAACTCTAGACATCCCAGCTTACAGGGCTGAGAATTGGAACAGACCGATGTGCTTCTTTAGAACTGCAAAAGCTTCCAAACCAGGTGGTGGTTGTCAGGCCTCCTGGACAGGGAGCAAATTCTGAATTCAGGGCCAGTAGCTGAATTAAATGGAAATGATGGGAACCTATTTGTGAGTAACGCAAACCCAAACACAGAGCAGACCCACAAAGGCACACATAGTGAATATTCATATCCCCTCCCCACCCCCGGGCAGGGCATCCATTGCTCCCCAGCCCACTGGCCTGCAAGGATCCCTGCAGCTGAACACCCCGCGTCCCTCCTGGTGTGCATCCCAGGCCAGGCCTAATGCCATCTCCCCTCCCCTGTTTCAGAGGAGCGCGTCGTGGTGATCAGCAGTTCGGAAGACTCAGATGCTGAAAACTCGGTGAGTGGCCCAGAAGTTCAGCCCAGGACTGCCTCTCCCCATTCCAGGTCCCAGGGGAGAAAGCCACAGCAGGTGACTCTCAGACTCACCTTGTGCCTGGGGAATTTTCCTAAGCTGTCCTAAGGACAGCCTCCAAATGCCATCTGCATGCCTGGACCACCCCAGCCCTCCCTCCACACCAGGGCAGGAGCCTTCAGTATCCATATGTACGCTTCTGAAATGCTGATAGAGTGCTTCCTTCCAGAGCCCTGTGTCTTTTCTGGAATGTCCAAATCCTTTATCTGGAGCTTCCTTATGCATTTTCTGTCCCCTAAGTCCTCAGTGAGAGGGCTGGATAGGAATACATTCCCTGTTAATCACAGCCAGTAAGGGTGCGTTAAGAGGCATGAGGCCATGGGGCAGCACTGCACAGGGGCCACACAAGCAAGGTTTGACCCCATGTAAGGAAGAACTTCTTTAAAGCCATCCCACAGTGAAAAAGTGGCCTCAGGATAGTGACCCTTCTGTCCCTGGAGGTTTGTTACTAGAGGCTAGGCTGTCACCTGTCCAGGGGAAAAGGGGATCTGAATAGAATAAAAGGTTGGACTGGGTGGCCCCTGCGGTCCCTTCCAGCCCTCAGTCTGAGGTTCTGTGTTGGAAAGTGCGTGGAGCCCACGGAGACCACCAAGCCACAATCCTCGCCAGCCCACTGCCTGCTGAGAGTGCAAGGAGCTTCCCAACCCTGCCAGGACACCTGTCTGCCCCATGGCACGTGCCGCCCCCCAGCTTGGCCTCCCCACCATCCTGCTGAGCAAGATGCTGCCCCCAATGCCGAGTCTCCCAGCCAGCCTACCAATCACCAGGAGTATGCTGCCGTTCACCGTGGGATCAGCTTCCTGTCACGCCGAGCACAAAGAGCCACCCGCCTTCATCACCTCGTCCGCTTGCCCTTCCAATCTCATCGTGCCTCTACGTGGACTTGGTCTCCCCCCGTGATCCACGCCACCACCCCTGCCACCACAGGGCCTTCCAGCCATCCTGCCAATGCCCAGAAGCGTCCCATCCGCCTGCAGAGGGCCATCAGCCCACCCTGCCGGGTACGAGGGGCTATGCAATCCCACAGACGCTCCCTCCGGAGATCCCCCCATCTAGCCCAGTGGCTCAACCACTTTTTTGCCCTCCCTCTCTCATCCATGGCTTCCCAGATTGATGCCACTTCCATGGGATGCTCACAGGGAGGCAAAGCACCCCAGACTCTTGGGGCAGGAGTTCCCTCTGGGGATTCTAACAGAGCCCCCAGGAAGAGTCCCCAGGTCCAAGTCCCAGTGGAAGTCTCTACAATTACACTTCCACCATCCCACCCTCCTGAGACGTCCCCCACCAGCCTAGGTACCCCTCAGACAGGTCTCTGATGGCCTCGAGTGCCCACTTCCTCTAGGGCTGCTGGCCACCCTCCTTTTGTAACCTTGTGGCCGAACACTCCTGCCCCGGTCCCTGAGCTGCCTCCTCCAGCCCATGTCCCTAAAGGCCGTGCACATAGTAGGCATTCATTAACTCTCGATCTAGGAATGAACCAAGGAATGAATGGCTATGTGGACCCCTGGGCAGGGAGGCTTGGGTCCTCTCCATCTGAGAGGGGAAGGCTGAGGGTATGGCTAAGGCTCAGGCTACCCTTCCTCACAGGTCTCTGCCCAAGAAGGAAGCTTCTCTTACCCTTTGCACCATCCTGTGTTCTGAGCCCCCCACCAATAGCATTACCTTCCACTGCCCCATCCCCTCCTCCCAAACCTTTGCACTGGGCCTCTATTCCATCCAAGCCCATAGCACAGGGAGAGTGTCTATCCCCAGTCCTGGCAGACGTGGCTGCTCAATAAATACTTGTTGAATGATCACCCTTGCGAGCCCTTATTCCATGACCATCAGATTCCCTGATGGATCGAGCTCTTCCCTGCAGGATATTTTGGTCTCCTTTCCATACTGAAACTGGTTCTCCTCTGGCTATACCAAGTCCCCTTTTCCTCCCAGAAGTAGGAGGTGGCGGTCAAGGCCTTCCTGCCTCCTGAACAGGTACAGACCCACAATTTGGTAAGATACCCTGTGCCTTTGAGGTTCCAGCTCTGGGGGTGTTCCCCACTCTCCCCAGCTGATCTCAGACATCCACCTGCCTCCCTCTTGACTTGAGCATCTGCCTCTAGGTGTCTTCTCTCCACTTAGGTCCTGCCTTCTTCCTGGGTAACTCCAGCACCCACCACCCTGACCTCCGCTCCTTGACTTCTCAAGGATCTTCACCCATTCCACTTCAGCCACCAACCCTGTGGCTATACCCTGCACCTCTCCTTCACAAGAACTGTCCATCTCTCAACTGGCCCATGAGACTTTGAGCACAGCCTCCTGTTCCTTGAGCTCTCAATTCTCCAGCCTTCACCTCCCTCTAGCCGGCACAGTTCCCATCTCAGCCAGTCTTTCATCAGGATCTCTGCTCCCTGCCTGCTTAGCCTCAGCATTAGGCCTGCCCTGCAGAAACAACCCCGGAAGGATTCCGTAGTTTGCTGCCTCTGTGCTGCCACCTGGAGGCCAAGGGCTGCTGGAGGAAAGCCACACCCCTAGGAAAAGGACAGGTGATTGCCTCTAATCGCTCAGGGCTCCCTGGTGCTCCTGCCACAGCACACCCTCCTGCTTGCCACAGCAGCTCACCCACCTCCACTTCCCTTGCTGTGGGCCCTCATCCCACCCTCACTCTCAGCTGGTGACTGCACCTTCTGCAGGGAGAAGACTGGAGCTCTCCAACGGCATGGGGACAGTTGGCATCTTGCTACCTAATTACAGATTTACCTGTCCCCATCACTTCCCTTCCCCTGTCCCTTCTGTTAGGGTGGAGGGGATGTCCACCTGCCTCTCGGACTCGCCCCTGTGTCCTGGCCCAAGCCTCCCTGCCCCCTTGGGAGGCTCATTCCATCTCCTCCTCTCTCCTGCATCTTTGAATGCTTCAGCTGTCAGCTCCCTTTCCTCTCCTCCCCTGTTGCTTTTTCCTGACTCCTCCCCATGCTTCCCACCAGCACCAGGGGAGCCTCCATGGCTCCACGTCCAAGGGTCACATCAGTCCTTTTTGTTCTTGACCAGTGCCAGCTGCCCCTCCTGGCAAGATCACTTTCCTTGGGTTCATGAGGTTTTCTTCCTGCAGCTCTGGGTGCTCCTCCTTCTCCTTTCAGGTGGCTTTGTTCTCCGAAATGCTGCTGTTCTTCCAGCTCTTCTCTTTCTAGTCTGTGCGCTCCCCCAGGTGATCTCAGCCCCACCCCTGGCTCCAGTGACTGCCAAGGGGTTGCTGATGCCCGGCACTCGCTCCACCTGCCAGGCCAGCGCAGCCCTCGACCACCCACTCGGATGCTCCACAGGCACCTCAATCTCATTCTTCCTTGCCTCTCCGTGGCTCGCCCCACCATCTGCCCAGTCACACCAGCCGAGACTCCAGAGCCACCCAGGACTCCCCCTTTTTGATGACTCCTCACGTCCAACCATCTGATGAGTCTTGTCTTTCCATGGTCTAAATTGCTCTGAGATATGGGCACTTCTTTCCATCCTATAACCTTGATCAAATTGAAGCTACCACTGACCCTGGGTGGAGGTAGAAGGAATAATGGAGAGAAGGATCGGCCTGTCAATAGTCTCACCAGACATGGTGGAAAATCGAGCAGGAGAGCCGGAACCTGCAATCTTTGGGGGGTGAGGGAAGGGGCAAGGGGAATATCCCTCTAGTCGTCAGCCACCAGCAAGGAGGCAATAGGGAATCTGAGTTTGACCAAGGGAGGAGGTATAGGCACATTTCAGGTGAGGAATAATAAAACTAGAAGCCGTTGCTCACTTTAGAGAACAGGCCTGGAGTTGTGGGGAGAGAGCCACTGCTTTTGTGTATGTATTCCTTAGATGTCCGTTTAAAAAATTAACCATTACGAGAGTGCCAAACTTTAAAAACATATTCAAAAAACCAAACTAGGTCCTGCTCTTGCATTTCTCACCCACCTTTTGGGTCCCTTGCGGACCCTGGCTGCCCCTGGAGTACCCACAGCACCCCTGCTGCAAATTCCTACTCCCCAACTTGGACAGAGGGGCAGCTCCTACATAGCCAGGTCCTCCCCCACTCTGCAGCCTTTATCTGACCTTACAGTGAGTGAAAGTTGTAGGATACTGGCCTGCTAAAACATCACATTTTCCAAGTGTAGCAGGGTGTGTAGGGGCCCCTTGCTCGGGCTTTAGCTACATCTACTGCTGGAATGGATCTGTCCAGGGGCTTGGTGTGAGACAGAGCAAGGAGACCTCACCCCTTCTGGAGCCAGCAGGGTGCAGTCATGGGGTGGAGGGGTGAGGTCCCAGGCCTGACTGTGGAGTACCTGGGGTGAGGCTGTGCTTAAAAACTGCAAGAGTGGGCCGGCAATGCCTCTACCACGGGGCCCCTGCTTTAGGATCCAAAGCAGAAAAAGTCCGGTGTTCTCACATACTTTTGTGACAGATGACTGGCTCCAGTGCCTCGGTGGCAGCGGGACCAAACAGAAGCAGGAGGGTGCCCAGCCAAGGGGGCAGCCCGTGGCAAAAGTGGCAGTGGCGACCGGCAGAGGAAGGGAGGCCTGAGGGGAGCAGCCGATCCAGGGGAGGGACCGTGGTGCGGTGAGTGTCTATCAGAAAAAGAAGCCGAGGTGCTTGACAGAGAAGGTGGGGGCCGTGGCCACCCACAGAGGGGCCAGAGCAGTGGGCAGAAAGGCACTGGAGGCCACAGGCTAGCTAATTACATGGTCCAGTTCGCTGATAACATGTGCGGCATCTCCAGGGCCTTCGAGACTTTGCAAGAGCTGGGGTTTCGTGTCTGCAAAATACAGCAATGCATGTGTCTTGCCAAACTGATTGCAGCTGTAGCTGAAGGTTGGGTGCTGAGACAGTTCTTCAGGAACTTGGGGACTCTTGATAAGCATGAATGTCAGAAACTAGATATCTTCAGGAGGCTGGATGCTGACTGTCTAAGAGTTTGGCTCGTGTCTGGCTGGCTGGTGAGCAAATATGGAATGAATCAGTAATTAGAACAGTCGTTCTCAAGCCTGGCTGGACATTAGGGAGTTTAATCTACAGATTCCTGGGTTGCACCCCCTGAGATTCTAATTGAATTGGTCTGATATGCAGCCTGGGCTTCAAGAGTTTTTCAAAGCTATTAATGCCTAGCCAAAGTCAAGGACCACTGAATTGGGGGACTCAACTGCACATCTGTGTCAGAGGAATGCTGTTCATTTGTCTATGTAACAGCCTTGAATGGAGGTGACATTTACATACTGGAGTATGGTGCAACACTGGAGAGGAGAGGCTGGATCTTCCTAGATAAACCTCCTAGACTTTTGAAAAGTGATTAAAATGTCAGCCCAACCACTTCCCATGAGTACCCTTGGCATGACTGTTAGACCTGCTGTGTTGAATTGGAATGCAGTGACCTGATAGGGCCATGAGATCTGTGAGGAAGATGAATGTGACAGATATAGCTCATGGACCAGATTGCATGCGTATCCTAGTCACATGTGGATGCTGAAACAATCCTGGATGCCACGTGGCTCAGTCAGCACAGGTTTGCATTCAAAGAAACAGCCCATTAACCAAGTAGGATAAGGAAATAAATTCCAGTATCTACTCGCATCTTGCAAAGAAGCAAGCTTATCACCCACAGCAGCTCTTCTTTGATTTCTCTTTCCCTTTCCTGTAGCTCTCATCATCTCCCACTCCAGAGCAACCCAAAGCTTCCCCTCACCCCATTTCCTTCTGTCTGCCCTTCCTTTTCCCTTCCAAGCAAATCTCAGCCTTTTCCAACGACTGTCCCTCTCTATGCCCCCACCTTCCACCCAGTTATCCTGATTCGTGGCATAAGGCCAAGGAGCAGGGGCTGGGGGGTGGAACGGGAGAGTTTCCCTTAGTGAGGGAAGGATGTCCTGCACCAGGCCCTCTGTGTGTGGGTTGCCCTTCTGGTAAACCTGGGTCTTTAGAAAAGTCTAGTTTAAATGTCCCACTACTCCCCATCCCTGTGTTGCTGGGAGTTAAGTGTGGAGGGGGAATTGTGAGTTTACAGCTGGCTGGAGTTAATGTTCCAGTGAGACCAGCCCTGTGGGGTAGCCATACTGTACGGATGTCCCCAAGGGCAAGACCAGGGCTGAAAGATCCAGCCTTTCATCCATTAACAAGCTCAGCAGAATGGGGGTGTCCTTTTATTAAGGGAGCCTGCAGGGTTTCCTTAGTGGAGGCAGCTTCAGTAAGTTCAGGACAAAGGACGTTTTCATGACCCAAGGACAATGGAAGACTCTAAAAACGAGGTTCTGACAGCTTGCATAAGTGACCCTAGTGTAAAGATGGGAGAAGCGGCCCAAAGAGACAGCTGTCTGGCTCTCCAGGGAGCTCTGCTTTTAGAGAAGATCCGAAGAAGAGACGATTGGCTCTGAGGCCCGAAGGGACGTTGCCAGAAGGAAGGGACAGGTGGAAGCACTCAAGGCCATCAAGAGGCTAATGCAGTTATGTTTGGAGCAGACAGAAGAACGAAGAGAGCCCAGTGTGCGTGTCAGTGGGTGGCAGAATGGACTTGGCCAGAGACTGCTCTTCAGCTGTTGGCAAGGAGCTGAGGCCCTGGGGAGAACCTGGCAAGGGGCGTCCAGCTCTTTCCACTAGCCCACGTGGGAGAGCACCACTGCTGCTGCTATGCGAAGCCTGGAGATGGAAAACAACCTGATTGTCCCCAAGGGGAAGAAGGCTGACTCTGGTTCTCCTGCTGGCACCTTAGTGGAAATCTCCTTGTAGAAGGCTCCTTACAGAGAGGAAACAGAGTCGGGAAGGCAGACAGCGACGTGGGAGCCCACAGAGCAAGACATGGAAACCAGCCATTGACAGTATGGCCCATCAAGCATATGGAGATGCAAGGCAGTCGGCAAACTCTCTTACCAAATCCTTACGTATAAAGAGGTGGATTCACAGTGAATGTCTGTTTCTGTCAGGGACTGGGAGGAAGTTGGAGAGCCTGGGGCAGGGCTATGAAATACAAATAAAGTACAAAAGAGCCACTCCTAGGAAAATCCACCACATTTTAACTTACTTGTGGGCAGTAAAGACTTTGCTCTTGGCTGACGTTTTGTTGAAAACAAATGTTTCACCTGGACAGTGGAAGGGTCTGGGGGAATATGCCTATTGTCTCCCAGGCCAGGGACATTAGCCAGGGGCCAGAGTTAATAGAGGCTTCAGCCCCAGGTGACACCAATTCCATTGACAAGCTAGAGACCATCCATAAAGAGGAAAGACCCAAGGCCTACTCTGTACCCTGTCTCAACTGTGCCCCCCACTTAGCTGTGTCCTTCCTCCTGGTCTCTGGCCAACCCACAGGTGGTATTCACAGGAGTTTCTGAGCTGGTCCCCAAAGACTAAACATCTGGGCTTTGGCAGCTGTGCAGAGGATATAAACTGTATATACAGTTGTATTATCAGAGGTTCCGCCTGCCTCCCCAGCTCCTTGGGAACATCCCAGAGCCAGGGCCTTTCACCCCTCTTCTGGCTCCCCACTCCAGGGCCTTTCAGTGTTCCTCCCAGGACCTTGGTGCTGGAGAGAACAAAGCCTCAAGTGTGCAGCCTGGAGGAGTCCCAGGACTCACAGGCTTCTCTAAGCAGTGGGGCATGGACGCTAAATGGCAGGAGGGCCTCCAGCCTCTCTGTCCACTATTCTCTCTGCCAAGGACCTGTGTGTCCACCTAGATGCCATGTTCAGAAGGCCGAGCAGTCCTGCCCCTCCCTTTTGTACAGGACATTGGGACCTCAGTTTGCTTTGGGGACAAGAAAAGCCAGGTTCCTGGCCCCTTCCAAAGAATCATCTGGGGTTCAAGATGAGGTTCCTTCCTTCTGTCCCAAGTTTGTGATGTTTCTAAGTGTGCTCAGAGAGATGAAATTAGGAGCAGACATCTCAGACCCACCTTAGCAGTCGGCTTCTTCCCTGAGCCTCCTCAAGCAGCACCTGCTCACTCGCATATTCTCTCACACTTTCACACACTCGTCAACAGACTCATAGTTCACACCCCCTGGAGCATACACACACACACCCTGACACTCACATTCATTCCCACACATGCACATCCTTGCACACATATGCCTGCTGCTTGACCTCCCCCTCTCACACCTACTCACTAAGGAGACACACATGACTCTCACACTTGACACACCCATTCACACACACGCACATTCCCTTATGTGCACACATTCTCTTTCCCAGTAACACACCCTCCCTTGTGTGCACACAGATGCCCCAGGCCACAGCAGCTTGCTTGTGTTCCCACACACACACTCGTGCACATGCTTGCTCCTGGGCACAGGCCCTCCTTGCCAGTGTGCTCCCCAGGCCCTCTGAAGCCCTGACCTGTTGGTTTTTCTGTGTTGCAGTCCTCCCGAGAGCTGGACGACAGCAGCAGCGAGTCCAGTGACCTCCAGCTGGAGGGCCCCAGCTCCCTCAGGGTCCTGGATGAGAGCCTTGCCGACCCCCAAGCAGAAGACAGGCCCCTGGTTTTCTTTGACCTCAAGCTTGACAATGAAAGTGGGTTCTCCTGGGGCTACCCCACCCCTTTCTAGCTTAGTCTCAGAGTCCGCACAAGATGTGCAGGCAGAGCCATCTGTGAGGCCTGGGAGAGCCCTAAGCTCTGGACAGCAGCTGCAGCCAGAGCGGGCAGAGCACTTGTGATTTGAATAAGGGCATCTGCGTTGACTGGTGCCTGAGCATGTGAGGGTGGCAAGTGCCTCCAGAGTTCACCTCTGACCAGTCCTTCTCTTAGAGAGCCGTGGGAACATACTTCTAAACAGAAATGAGTGACTTCTTTGCTACAGACCAATAATCCAAGCAAGGCCTTTGGCTGTGACTGCACAGTTCTGAGTGCAGAGTGCATCCCACAGGCAGCTGCACAGGGAAGCTAACAGAGCCAAGGTCACAGAGAGCTATGACTCCTTATCTGGGAAACCGCTTGAATCCCCCCATTTTTGCTCTGGCTCTACAATGCCCTTTCTGGAGCCAGAAGCCCAGAGCCCTGCCCTGTGGCATGGACTCAACACTGGGACTAGGCCAGCCGGACAGAAGCAGCAGGTGTTTTCATAGTACAGGAAAGTCATTTGCAGACCTCAGCGGGAGGCTCTGGGCCACGCTCCGAATGGAATAGATTGGGCAGGTCTGCTGTCTGTGTCCCAGGACTCTGAGCAGGCAGGGAGGTTTAGCCAAGTGACTAATGGGATTGGAGGCGTGGCGTGGAGTGGAGGGCTGGGAAAAAAGTCTGGGGTCTCTAGTGTAGGTGGATGGAGGCTGATAAAAGACAGACTGGGGGAACCTGGATCCAAAAGATTTGGCTGGGGGCCGGCCCGGTGGCGCACTGCTACAGTGCGCCACTTGGGAGCGTGGCGGCGCTCCCGCCGAGGGTTCGGATCCCACATACAGACCGGTTCCTGCTCACTGGCTGAGCGAGGGGCGGGCGCAGCACCGAGGGTTGCGATTCCGTTGCCGGTCCCGGTCCGGTACGGGCGCAACACTGAGGGTTGCGATCCGTTGCCAGACACGAAAAAAAAGACAAAAAGGCAAAAGATTTGGCTTACTCTGGGATGGGTGGAGGATTAGGAAGAGCTGGAGCCCCAGCATGTGAACAGGGTGTTGGAAGGGCAGCCCGGCCTCCCCTTCTGAGCCCTGTCCCATCAGAGCAAGGGGCAGAGCTGCATTTGGAGGCTGATGTTTGGTTCCTGCTAGCAGGCCCTAGGGTAGGATCTCTAGATGGTGGTCAGCAGCCCTAAAGGTCCCCGCTGCTCTGCCCCAGTGCCTCCCATGCCCCTGGGGCCTCATCCTACCCTTCTCTCCCGCCCAGCCCAGAAGATTAGCCAGCTGGCTGCCGTGAACCGGGAGAGCAAGTTCCGTGTGCTCATCCAGCCTGAGCCCTTCTTCAGCATCTACTCCAAGGCCGTCTCCCTGGAGGTGGGGCTGCAGCACTTCCTCAGCTTCCTGAGGGCCATGCGCCGCCCCGTCTTGGCCTGCTATAAGCTGTGGGGGCCCAGCCTCCCCAACTTCTTCCAGGCCCTGGAGGACATTAACAGGCTGTGGGAATTCCAGGAGGCCATCTCGGGCTTCCTGGCTGCACTGCCGGTCATCCGGGAGCACGTGCCCGGGGCCAGCAGCTTCAAACTCAAGAGCCTGGCCAAGACCTACCTGGCGAGAAACATGAGCGAGCGCAGCGCCCTGGCCGCCGTGCTGGCCATGCGCGACCTGTGCCGCCTCCTCGAGGTCTCCCCAGGCCCCCAGCTGGCCCAGCACGTCTACCCCTTCAGCAACCTGCAGTGCTTCGCCTCCCTGCAGCCCCTGGTGCGGGCTGCGGTCCTGCCCCGGGCCGATGCCCGCCTCCTGGCCCTCCACAACGTGAGCTTCCTGGAGCTGCTGACCGCACACCACCATGACCCGCAGGGTGGTTTGAAGAAGTACAGCCGCTACCTGAGCCTGCAGACCACCTCGCCGCCCCCTGCCCAGCCTGCTCTCAACCTGCAAGCTCTGAGCACCTACTTCGAAGGCCTGTTGGAGGAGCCAGCCTTGGCACAGGCACAAGGTGCCTGTACCCCTCTCGCTAGCCACAGCGTGGCAGAAAGGGCCTCCCAGCAGAGCCGAGAGGAGAGGGTGACTGTCCGGGGCTTTGGGGGCAGAGAGGGATGGGGTCCCTGAGCCAGGCCCCACCCAGCACAGCATTCCCAAGTCCATTCAGAATCAGTTCTCTGTCTCTGGGACCAAATTCCCTTTTTCTAAAAATCCTACAGAGAAGTTTCCAAAGCCAAGTACTACCCCCCCCCCCAACTCCCCAGGGGCACACCAGACCCCGGGCCCCTCCCTGCAGGAGCCAGAGCCAGGGAGATCCTGAGTGAAGAAGACACCACGACATGACCTTTGGGCTCTCTAAATAAGTGGCCCCCCCTTGCCCCAGCCACCCCACCTGCCACTACCCATGGGAGTGCTTAAAGCTCCTCCTGACCCCAGCCACTGCCCCAGGGGAGCTGCTGGCACTCCCACGGACAGGGACAGCGATCTGGGGTGACACTGACTGCAATAGCAGCAGCCCCACGGGGACCCAAAGTGCCTTTCAAACCAAACTGCCCCTCATGGTTTGGGTTCTTCCAGCCTCTGCCTGCCCAGAGGCCAAATCTCTGCTCACTTTCCCTTGGACATTTTCATCCCCAAGAGTCTTATATCAGCAGAGACAGAAGCTGTTGCTCCACGCACGTCCAGCTTCCAAAGTCTGACCTTCCAAAGCTTCATTCATCCCTCCCTGCCACACAAACACCTCCCCTTCATCACAGCTCGGCTCTTTGTTCCTCAGGCCGCCAGACCCCTCTCCGCGCAGTCCTCCACTCTCCCTGCACTGCCTCCACCCTCAGCCCTCCCAAGGAATCTCAAGCGCTACTCAAAGTGTGGTCCAGGGACCTGCTGCACTGACATCCCCTGAGGGCTTCTTAAGAATGCGGATCCGTGGGCTCTACCTCAGGCCTCCAGAATCAGAATCTGTGGGGCTGGGGCCCAACAATCTGTGTTTTAACAGATTCTCCAGATGATTCTGGGGCATGCTTAAGTTTGAGACCCACTGCTCTAGTAGACCGTGCCTCCGAAGGGAAGCAGTGTGAATCAGCAGAGAGAGTCCTGTCCCTGTCTCTGACTATGTGCATTAAGTTTACCTAACAAAAGGCCCCTTGCAGAGCCCAGTGTCCCCCCATCTGTAATATGGGCTTATTGGCCTGCATGGTCTCAGAGCTCCCATGCAGCTCTGCCATCTTGGGTGTTTAGGAATGGACAGGAGGCCTGCAGGCCACTGCAAACATCTGAGGCAGTGGACAAGAAACTCTTATCCTTGAACCCTAGCTCCCATTCCAAGCCATTGGTCCCCAACCTCGTGGTTACACCAGAGGTCAGCAGCAGAACACAGGCAGGTCAGGGCTATCCCCTGTGACGAGCAGAACCACTGTCCCTTCCCCCATCCTTCTTCCTCCTCCATCTCTCCCATCCCTCCTTCTTGGCTCTCTGCTCCTGGGATGCTTTGCAGACAGCCCAGGCCTCCAGCCCCCATGGCTGATGGCCTCAGCTTGCACATCGGTGATCTGAGCCTGCACCTCATCCCCATCCAGAGCATGTCCTGAAGATCCATCAAGGGATTCCATGGGAACTTGTTCCCGTGATGGGAGTGTTGGCTCTAACAGTGAACCCAGATGCATTTAAAATAAGATTCTGATGCCAGGCTGTTCAAGCAGGTGCTGGCTGTGAAGCTCCTGTGGGGACAGGCTGATGGATGGAGGGGAGGATGGAACCCCCACCTGGCTGTGCTGACTGTCTCAGCAGCTGGTAAGGCAGCACGTGGGCCGCTCCTAATATCATCCCCCCCCGCCCCGAGCCTAGCCCTGGACTGAGCAGCACAAACTGATTTTGGCCCCACCATGCTTGCAATCAGAGGTGGTTGATCACAGGTTTTATAACAAAAGGGCACTCTGCTCTGTTTCCTCATCACAGCCTTTTATAAAGATGTGAAACTTGGAAGCCTGATGCTCCAATCACAAACTGCTCCATCCACCCTAAAGGAGCCATTGAGAAGCCTCCTGCCTGGAGAGGAGGGGGCTCTTCCACGCATGGGTGAGTGGGCACTTGCCCAGCCCAGCTGGACTTTGTGGGGGTCTTTCTGAATTTGGCAGAGCTGAGAGCCCCTCACTACTCTGTGCTGAGGGCCTCAAGGATATGAACTTCCAGTTGGGGAGGCCCAGGGTGGGCTTGCCTCGGGAGCCTCTCCAAAGGAGAGAGGCATGGGGAGGAAAAGAAGTGCCAACTTCAAGAATTGCCTCCTAGAGGGAGTCAGGAACCAGAGAGCAGGGTCGGGAGGAACTTTGCCACTGGCCCCTTCTGGATAATCTTGTACTACTGTTTGTGTTCCTAGAGTGACAGGTGGTAAAACACTAGAAAAGGGGAGGCCAAGGGCATTGGCAATGTGATTAATGAGTTGTCCTGGATGTCACAAGTGGAACATACATTAGTACCTGCAGGAATTCCCATGACACAAGCATAGGAATTAGCCCTGCCCTGGCCTGGGCAGCCAGGTAATGGGAATTGGTCAGTGCCACAACCCTTAACCCCACCTGCAATTCTGGTCCTAGAGTTTTATTCTCCCAGCTTGACCTTTTGACCGAAAAGATCAAGTCCAAATATGCCACCTGTTCTTCGTCTTTGAATTATATCTCAGGTTTTTACATGTCAGCTAACCATGACTTCACTGAGCTAGAAGCCAGGGCTCTGAACTTCAGTGCTCGCTTCGTAGCCTGGGGCTCTGGTCTGGATTGTTTAACTCCCTGATCCTCAGGCTCCTCCTCTGTAAAAGGGGGAAATGTGGGTCGTTTTTACTTCACAGGATCTTTGTGTGAACCAATGAGAAAATGTTTGTGAAAACAGCCTTTTCATATCGAAAGAACCATACATATGTAAAATCTTATTTCACAGATAACCAAGATGACAATGTTCCTGTAAGAAATCATAGGAAAATAAATATTAGATCTTAGCAAAAAACAGTACGTGGGCTTGTCTTCAGGGGAACAAAATCAGGGCCACAGCAGACAGCAGTGAGTGCCTGGGGTCCGAGGAAGCCAGGGAGAAGAGCAGGGGGCCACCTTAGAGTGGCCAAGAAGTGGTGGCTCTGTGCTTCCCACATACCCAGATGGGAGCTTTCAGGTCCCTAGACATGGAGGAGAGGACAGCTCCCCTGTGGCAGCTCAGCCCAGCCTTGCCCTGCTCCAGCCCCTCCCTCTGAGGCCTAAGGGCTCAGTCACACCACCGGGGTTTAAACATCACGCTTAAAAATCTGCTTCCGTCCCACCCCCAGTCTTGCTCTCACTGCCACCTGCTGCTACCCCAGTGCCTGGGCTGCTGTTCTCCCATCCCGCACCCTCTCCTCGGCCTGCCCCATTCCACCCTTATCCTACCCTAGACCCACCCTGACTTCCAGCCCCAACCTTGACCACTCTCCTTTCTTCAAAGTCTAACCTTCGCCCTCCCACTCTGACCTCAGCTTTTTCTCCACCCACACCCCAGTTTCCTCCAGCCCCTATCCCTAGAGTAAGGGGTCCTTTCTCACCGTTCTTCACTCCTCACTACTGAGGGAACTCCACAGCTAGTGAGTGTGGGACCCCGGCTGTGACTCACCAAATGTCATGTCAGAGAAGATGGACTTTGCCCAGCAAGAATGGAAACCACTCTAGGGCTGCTCCTAGACTCGGCCAGCAGAGGGCGCTGCAGCCCATCCACTAGCACCATAGACAGGGCGCGGCGGGGATGGTGGTGCTGGCTCAGGAAGCTCAGTCCTTTCTCAAGGGCCATGATTACTTTCCGTGGCATGGGAGGTAACTTTAGTTGGGTGGTGCATGGAGTAACAACTTTTAAATGTTTAACCTTTTATGTTTATGTTAACATCTATTAGAAAAAATATAACCAACCTATCAAAACTGTGATTTCTGGGATACAGTTGCTCAGAATGATGGTAAAGTGGGATTCTTTAAAGATCCACTTAGGACAAATTGTAAGTAACTACAAGCTCAGAAGGGGCACAGTATAACAGAACATGTGACTGTGGATGTGAATGACCTAATTTGGGGAAATACTGGGCTACCAGTGGAATTAGGGTGAGGCTCATGGGTGAGAAAGCTAAGGTTAGGGCCCAGGTTAGAATTGGGGTAAGGACAGGGTAGGGTGAGGGTGGGAGCTAAAGTTCACAGGAGGTCCAAGGTTAGGATTTGGGGTTAGATTAGATTTATTTGGTGGTTAAGGTTAGGAAGGGAGGGAGTTAGGGATTTACTTAGGAATGGAGTTAGAGTTATTCTTCAAGCTACAGGTCTTTGTGATTTTAGCAACTGAAAAGTTCATGAAACTGTGGACCAATGGGCAGAAGCTTCTGAGAAGGACCCCCTAATATGGCACCCCAAGTACAGTCTGCCCCCTCCCCAGCATCCTCTTCTAGAAGCAGCTGGCAGGGGCTCTGCCCAAGCACACTGAACCCCAGTGGGGACAATGCACACAGATCAGATCAGAGGGACCAGGGAGGGGAGAACGTCACCAGGAGAGAGAGCCCCTGGGAAAACCGGGTGAATCATGCTCCCAGCTAACATGACAGGAGGGTAACTACGTGCGAGACACTATATATAAGCATTTAGCAAAGTAGCCTCATTTCATCTTCTCAGCTACCCTGTGCGGTTACATCCTCATCCTCATTCTTGGAGGAGCACCTTGTCCACGTCAGTAAACCTGTATATGGCAGAGTTGAGATTTGCCTGTGGGGAGCCTGTGTCTAGATGGGCACCATCTGTGGCCCACACCATGGGGTGCATGGCCGTGTGTTGGGGAAAGGTTCCCCTGTCTCTCCTTCCTGTGTCCTCCTGGTCTGTCAATTTCAGGTGATGTGAAAGGCAGGTCGCCAAAAGCTACCCCCCAACCTTCTGGTCCCTGTGCTCGAATTTATACTAATTCTAAATTTTTCTTTCACGACAGTGTTTGGCAACCTCTTTTTGTCTTGATTGTCCTCCAGAAGAGCCTTTTTAGATAATATTTTCCTAATTGTACTTCCCCCGATGAAATTTAATTTTAATATCATAGATACTAAATGTAGATTCCTTAGGATTTTCTAGATAAAGGTCATATCATCTGCAAACAGAGGTCGTTTTACTTCTTCCTTGCACAGACATTCTTACTGACTGTGATCCTTTGGAGGGTCAGAAGCCATTACAATAGCTAAGATTGTTGGCTGCCCTCCCCTTGCTGCCCAGAACCAATTTTCACCCCCTGTGGGGGGATATTGTCCCTGTGGAGAACACATGATTTGGGGTAAGGCCCCATCCACAGTTAAAATGCAAGTAAGTGGTCATGGGGACTGCTAGCCCCTCCACGTGGGTGGGGATGGGGTGGGGACAGACTGGGGGGACAAGGAAGGGATTGTGGGCTGAGGTCTCTGAGGACATGCTCCCCTGGAGTAGCCTTGATCCTGGTCCCAAGCAGAGGCAGAGGCTGAGCCTGGGGCTGGGGGAGGGATGGGGGCAATATCATCATTTATTTTTGTTTCTGAATCCAGTTGTCAGCTCCAGACCCACTGGATCTGAATAGCAGACAGCCTGTGGAGACTCTGTTGAGAGAAGGGTCTAGAATTTCAACTGACTCCCCCCATACTCAAAACAAACAAACAGGAAGTTTGGAAGTCTCCATCCATCCTTACAAAATGTGTTTGCTGTCAAGTAAGGGGGACATTTCTTCATTCTCAGCTCAAGGAGCTTCCTTAAATTCGGAGCAGCTGACTGAACTGTGCAAAAGATAGTTTTTAAATATTATAAATATCCCAAACTCGATAGCCAGGCACATTACAAAAGCTAGCCAGCTAACCACAGACATTTTACAAAGAGCTAGCCAGTCACACAAGTGTGATAAGAGATATTGTGAGATCCAGCGTCGCTGCCCGATTGTCTGAAACCACGTTCTCTGCACAGACGGAGTGCAAAGAGCCTCGGGGTGGAATTGATTGAGAGCTGCCTCTCTCCTGTAGCTCTACATCCATAAAGTCCTGGCTGACCCCAGGGGGGGCCAAGTCTACACTAAATCAGACCAACCAAGGAGGAGGCAGAGGGTGGGCAAGGCTTGGTGACGCTTGGCCCACAGTGGTGCCCTTGTAGAGGTGGCTAGGGAGCAGGGAATGGTGCGTGTGGCATGAGAATGTGGACTTTGGAGGGAGCTGTGTTCAAACTCCAGCTCTGCTGTGTGACCTTGGACCAACTACTTCGCCTCGGCGATCTCATGTACAAACTGGAGATGGCCATCCACATTTCACAAGCTGTGAGGATTAAAGGAGATGACGTGTATAAAATACTAAACTTAGCAAATCAGCAACATAATAAAAAATAACTCTACATCCAACACCCTAGAGGAGAAGGCGTTGTACCGATTCCCAGAACGCACCAGAAGTACTGTCTGCTTTTCCTCTTCCCTCCACCCTCTCCCCTTCTCTTTGCTCCCCTTCTCTCTCACTCTCTCTCCTCTCTCTCCTGGTTCCAGTCCATTTAGGATCTAGGAAAC
>NW_007726633.1:571685-577692 GCF_000696425.1 Galeopterus variegatus | reverse complement strand
CCTTCTCTCTCACTCTCTCTCCTCTCTCTCCTGGTTCCAGTCCATTTAGGATCTAGGAAACCCTATCCCTAACTACTTCTCCTGTACCTTTGTCCACATTTCTCCAAGCCTCCTTGACTGTCTCCTCTACCCCGACAGGGTCACGTCGCTGAAGACTGGAGGGATTTATAGCAGTCCCCTCCCTCCTCGCCCTGACCGGGCTACCAGACAGCCATCTGCATGAAGGTCATTTTCTTGCAGCACCAGCAGAGATGCAGGTTGGACAGATGGGGCCCTGGTAGAAGCAAATAAATACATCAAGGTTCCAGCTGGGTCTGGAGATAAGGATTCAGGGAGGTAAGGCTGAGGCGTTCACAGAGGCTGCACGGGTTCACCCTTCCTAGCCGGTTCCTGCTGGCTTCCCTGGGAAAACCTATTTGGGGCACTTGAAAGAGGACATTGAAGAGGACTGAACCTGGAGGTTGTCCTTCCTGGGAGGCACTGCACCAAGAAAACCTTCCTCAGTTTGGATTTGGTGGAAACAGGCATGAAGAGCGAGAACATGACAGACCCAAGCCCAAGATACGGCAGGCAGGCAGCAGGGACATTTAGCCTCATGGCACAAGAAGGGAAACTGGGGCTCAGAAGGGAGAAAGACTTCCAAAGTCTCACACGAAGTCAGTGGAAAAGTAGGTACAGCCCCCTAACCCTTGATCTCCTGCTCTGGACCCCCCTCACACTGAATTGTGCCTGGTTGTCCCCAAGATGTGGCCACTAGAACTAGCTTTGTCTAGGCCCAGAGTTGGAGGCAGCTCGGCAACATGCCAAGATCCACCTCAGGGAGTGCTTTCCTTCCTCCAAATCTCTGCCCCAGCCAGCTGCCTGGCTGGAGATGCTCTCTCTATGGGGCCTGATTTGGGGCTGGCATCCTGCTATCACAGATACTCCAATTTGAGGGCTCAACGTCAGTCTCTCCAGATGTAGGCAGGGCTCTGGTTCTGGTGCCCATGAGCACTGGAGGTGGGTACAGGGGGCTAGCACAGGAGATTTGAGATGGGGGCATATGTCCCACCCCAGAAACAGCTGCCCTCACCTCTGGAGAGGCCATATCTGCCTGAGGGTCTCAAGGACCTCCTAACCAGCAAGCTCACCAATGGTGACCACGCTCTGCCCAGCCCTGATCCAGACTGCCCCAGGACGGCATCTCAGAGAAGCTGCATGCTGGGTGCATTTCCCAGCCCCAACTGCTCTGTGACATGTCTGTTTGCCTGTCTCCCCTCCAGTAAAATAGAGGGGTAGGGATAGGGGACTTCCAGGTCCCAAGTTCTGATGCTTGATAACTCTGGGACTCTTTAAGGCTGTCATTACAGCTCCCTGTTTGTCCCTTCTGTAAGGCTGGTGCAGGCCTCACAGTCTCTCCAGGCTACTAAAGCTGATTGCCCACAGGCTCAGAGAGAGGGAAGTTCCTGGGGGTCTCCCTGCCCCAGGGGCAGTCCTTAGCCAATGCCTGGTGACTGCTGTGCATCTGCGGGAGCCAAGCTTCCCTGCCTCAGGTCGGGACAAACTCCGCAGTGTTATTTTTGCTCTAGAGCTCCCTGGGATCAGGCTGAGGCTGAGACTATGCCTGAAATCATTCCCTTGCTTGTCTGCTNGCTCCCTGGGATCAGGCTGAGGCTGAGACTATGCCTGAAATCATTCCCTTGCTTGTCTGCTTCCTCACTGGTTTCTGCTCAGGCGTTTTCTTAATCAACCACTTGCACACAAACCCTTGTCTGAGTTCTGCTTCTGAGAAACCATTTCCAAAAACAAATGAGAAGAGCCTATTGGCAACGAGACTGAAGGGACCCAAGAGGAAATTCACTTGTATTCCATCCTGCCACGTGCCCACCCTGTGCCGTTCTGGGCTTTGATGGAGACAGTGGATGAGAAGGCCCTGCACAGCCCTGTAGGAGCATTGAGTCTGGAGGATGGAGGAGGAGGAAGAGACCCTGAGCCCTGCCCTCGTGGCATCTGCCGAAGACCACATGAGGGGGAGGGAGCGTCTGAATATGTATTTATTGCGGCCTCTCTCCATGCCCTCATGATAGCATCAGGCGATGGAGAACCGAGGGTTGCAGAGCAGAGCGGAGTGGCAGCCTTGGTCTTTCCTCCTTGATTGGTGCACCCGGTACCTGAAATATCCAGTGATCAGATTTTAATTTCCAGTAATGTTACCCCCACTGCCCCCAAATCCTACTTCGTGAAGGGCCTTTGGGAAGTGTTTTGAAGCAGGACTCCCCTGCCCACAGAGCAGTGCACGGCAGTTTTGGGGAGGGGGTTTGCTCCTGGGGCCCAAGTGTGCCGATTGCCTCAACAGACTAGGCAGTGTGATGGGAGGAAAACACAGATACTGCCGAGGGGCATGTGGAGGAGGGGAAGCAAAGGTTCCAGACCCTCTGAGGACACCCTCCTGCCAGAGGCTCCATCAGATGGCAGCCTGCCCCCTACAAGCCCCAATTCAACCTGCAGACTGGCTTCTCCTAAAATGACAGCACCCCAAGAATGAGGGTCTCAGAGGACAGCGGCACTGGGAGGGCCTCAGGGCACATCTAGTCCATTCTCTTACCATTGCCAGAGAGGAAGCTCAAATGGAGAGAGGGCGATGTGTTGCTGAAGGTCACTCGGTGAGTTGGGGAAACTGAAGCCAGGTCTCAGGCTGTGGAGCTCCAAGCCCAGAGTGGTCTCCACCGCTTTGCGCAGCCTCCACATTCTTCCACAGATCAAGGTAGAATTTTCCCTCCTATTTTCCACCTCTCTTCTCCTGTATTAGCTCCCATACCTCCCCTCCAGTGCTCATGGGCACCAGGACCTGAGCCCTGCCCATGTCTGGGAGAGACTGAGGTTGTGCCCTGCAATTGGAGTATATATCATAACAGGTGACATGTTCAGGATGTGAAGTCACATAGGAACATCTTTGAGTTCATAAACATCTCCTGTTCATAAATATCCAACTAAAGACTGAAACTTCTACTGCTCCCAAAATAGCTTTGGATCCCAGCACAGGCATTTCCAAGAACAGATTTTTATCCTTTCAAGAATTCTGTGAAAGCAGAGGATCCTCTGGCTTGTATGTCTTCCAAAGACAGTTCCTTGAACCTGGCCACACACAGCCCTGATCCTGACTCCAAACTGAGCCCTGACTCCTGCTCACAGACTGTGGACATAGACTGGTCTAAACTCCAGATAAGGAAGGATCTAATATGGTTCATTATAATCATGGTCACTCATTTCAATTCATTTTGACACAATGTTAGGTTACTCTGAACATGCAATTCCCCAGCCCTTCTATTTAAAGGGCATTTCTTGCTTGTGTTAAATATTGGGATTGACTCCTCAATATCCATGTCAGGGCTAGATGATTACTCTAAGCCAATCAATTCCATCCCCTTTGCCGGTGACTGGAACAGAGATGAGGAGTCCTGCACTAATGCATGTCAATAAGGCCCAAGGAGACGCTGGGCTTTGGGAAAGAGAATCCAGTCTTTCTATCCACTAGCCTGTTAACGGTAAGTATGTCACTCCAGCTGCTGCTGAAGCCCTCCAATGGTACCAAAGGGCACAAGCCTTAGACAGAGGAGAGGGACAAAAAGAACCTGGGACTGCTGATGTCACTGAGCCACTGAATCAACCAGCCCTGAAGCCAGCCTTGCTTCCTGCTTGTGAGATGATACACTTAATGAGTGTCCACCCTTTGAGATGGGAATTTTCTTATTTGCAGACGGAAGTATCGCACATGGTCCCCTTCCCCTGCGGCAACCTGCCCCAGCTCTTTACCAAATAAGTCCTGCCATGGAGGGGCAGGCTGCCTCAGGCCCTCTCTTTTGCGGGGAGCCAGACCTGCCTGCGCTGGGGTGGCGTAGGTAAGCATGCTGCCCCTCGCATGAGGGAGTGTTGCCTCTTCCAGGCAGGAATTTTCCATTTTCAGTGAGACAAGCCCAGACCCAGATAATTACATGAGCTGTCACTGGAAGAACTGTCGTTAATTTTGATGGCAATAAACGGCCTTGCCAGAATGTTAAGCTAATTTCATGAAAGCACTAGGAGGAAGGTCATGGGCTGGATCCCAGATTATTAATAATGTCGAGCTTCATTTGAACCATTCAGAAAATTCCTTCCAGTTGCCTCCAGCAAACTGCTACAGGTTGCTACTTTCCTCTGAAACCAGCAGTCTTCCCATAGGCAAATGCGGATTTTTTGTTTTGTTTTGTTTTTCCCTAGAAAATAATTAAAGTCACAGAGCCCAATAAATACTTAAACAGAATGTGGTTTTAATTAAAAACCTTCCGCCAAGTCTGCAGCTGCAGGTCTCTCTTCCCAGACAGATGCACTGACGACAGTCACAAGCACCAGAGTCCGTGTTTAAGTATCTGAAACTAGAAACCTTTACAAACAATAATAAGTAGTACTATAATTCTAATTGCTACCTATACCAATTTTGTGTGTGTGGAGGGGGCCGGTGATGAAGAAAATCTGTCTGGGGCAGAGCCAGGGTCCCTGCGCTGTGGGGGAGGCAGGACACAAGCATGTAGGGGTGTGTGCAGAAGAACATCTCATCATACTTATATCCAACTCTGCAAGGCAATAATAATAACTAATTCTATTCAGATATTGTTTGAAAATAGCTAATTTACCGAGGACTACATGCCAGGTCCTAAGTGCTTTGCATTCATCGACTCATTTAATCCTTACAGCAACCCTGAAAGCCAGGGTCCCTGCGCTGTGGGGGAGGCAGGACACAAGCATGTAGGGGTGTGTGCAGAAGAACATCTCATCATACTTATATCCAACTCTGCAAGGCAATAATAATAACTAATTCTATTCAGATATTGTTTGAAAATAGCTAATTTACCGAGGACTACATGCCAGGTCCTAAGTGCTTTGCATTCATCGACTCATTTAATCCTTACAGCAACACTGAAATACAGATACTTTCATTTATGTCCTTCCCCCCCCCCCCCACACACACACCCGGAGGCACAGAGATGTTAAGTAACTTGGTCAAGGTCACACAGCTAGTACATGATGGAGTCTGATGCTAGAACCTGTCCTCCTAACCACTGTGTATGAGGAGAAGAGGTGGAAGAGGGGCAGGAGTATAAATATGGCCTGGCTTCCCTGAGGAGTGACCTTTCTGCTGGAAATTAGAAAAGGAAAGCTGCTTCTGGTGGGGCGGGGGTGGGGTTGGAGGGAACACTGTGTGCGTCCGTGTGCTTCTTCAGCTGCCGAAGCTGAAAGGCGGAAAGCAGTGAGTTCAGGGACTTCTCGGGCTGGAGGGCAGCTGTGGGGAAGGTCTCCCAAGCAGGCTGCTAAGCTGAGGATGTTTGATGCCCATCCGGACCCAGGCTTTCTTATTCTCAGAGGCCCTTCCCACACCCCCAGGCAAGTTCATCAAAACACCCACATGCCACATTAAAATACAAGGGCTTGTACAACACGGAGGGCAGTTGCAACCAAATTGTTTGTACAATGTTCCATGTCCTGAACATTTAATCAAACATCTGTTACTTCCAGTTTTGCAGTTTTCTTTTCCTCTCTTAGCTCCAACAGATCTTTTTCAGATCTCGGACATTTTACAGGCCCCTGACAAAGTCATAAAATACAGGGACAGGACTGAAGAGAAGACGCTGCAGCCAGACGGGGGAGGGTGGGGGAGGAGTACAGGACACTCAGCTCATGGGTTCGTACTAGGGGACTGGCGGCTCGAGGAGAATTCAGGGGGCGCCTATAGTGCCCTCGGAGCTGGAAACAACAGGACGCGAAGCAGGGGCCTCGCCTGTGTTTGGGGGGAATACGGGGGGAGTTGCAGATTCCCGGGACGTAGGCTGAGTGGACAGCGGAAGGAAAGCTCTGGGCCTTGGTTAAGCGCGCCCCACTGGAACGTTGCGCCGCGGGACTGCCGAGCCCGGGCCAGCTCTCGCCTTGGTACCGGACTCTATAGCCGAAGCCCGCCCCGCCCAGTCCCCCGCAGCCGCATTGCCCCGTCTCGGAG
>NW_007726633.1:570546-571477 GCF_000696425.1 Galeopterus variegatus | reverse complement strand
CCTTGGTACCGGACTCTATAGCCGAAGCCCGCCCCGCCCAGTCCCCCGCAGCCGCATTGCCCCGTCTCGGAGCCGGGCCGGCGGTGTCCAGCAGGGGGCGCCCCAGACCTGAAAAGAGAGAGCCCGGGGCGCAAGTGCCCTGATCAAGCGCCCTCCCGATGCTGCGGGTCGGCGATGCTGCAGTTAGAGGTCGATCTGCAAAAAGCGCTCAGGGGCTCCAGCTCTCGGCCCCTGGGTCTGTCTGGGATCAGGATCCCAGCCTGGTAAAAAGCCTTAGCCCGGATTCGACAGATTCTGAATCTGGGGCCCTCTTCGCTCTGGGCTTGGAACCTTGTATCCCACTCCCCACCCCCCTCCTTCCACACACCTGATTAGGTGCCTGTTTCTTTAACGATCAAAGACGTGGGCGGCGGCGGGGGTGGTATCTTCGCTCCCGGTTGCCCGGCCTTCAATAACGGTATCATTATTATTATAAACATTAGACCCGCTTCTGCGCGCCGGGCGGCGCCGGGCGAGATGCGCGCTGTCTTCTGGCTGAGCTCGGACGCTGAACCCGGAGACGCGGCTCCCAGCCCAGGCCTCGGCGGACTCTGCCCGGGGCGACCCGGGCTCCAACCTTGCCTGGTCGGGCACCGGGCTGTCCTGAGTCGAAGGCGGGTGTAAAGGGCGGTAAGGCTCGAGAAACGCAGGCGCTTGTCGTAGAACGGGCGGGCGCCGCAGGGGCCCGCGCAGGGTGGCCCTTGCGCCCTTAGCCGCTTTCCAGGCGCCCGGAGCCCTGTCTCCCCACTGAATGCCCCGGATTCTGCAACCCCGTCAAGAGAGCAAGGAAAAGGGTCCGCGGCCCCTGAGAGGTTCCCGCGACGCTGGCGGGCGGGTCCCTGAGGTCCAGGGAAGTTTGGGCGGATAGCTAGTGAGCCCATTCTCCCTTCCA
>NW_007726633.1:562769-569600 GCF_000696425.1 Galeopterus variegatus | reverse complement strand
CCCACCCCTCGCCCCCCGCCCAGACAGGCCTAAATCTCAGGGACTCACTCCCGGGACAGGGAGCCGCTTCCGGCCGTCCCGTCTCAGGGTCCTGGAAGGAAGGGGTCACAGTACTCTCACCCCTCGGCCCTTTTCGAAAATACCTTCCCCCAAAGGGCGCCCGGACGCCCCTGCCCCTGGATCGGCTCGGGGGAACCCCAGCCCCCAGCAGACGGAGTGAAGTTCTGGGTTCTGAACTCCGGGTTGAGCAAGATGCGCTGGTCCCAGCCCCGCGGGGCAGCCTGTAGCGACGGCAGGAGCAGGAGAGAGGGAGGGACTCGGAGTGTGCGTGCACCAGTCTTTTCATATTTAATTTACAAAGGAGCCTCGGAACCCCCGGCCGGGTGGTCTCTTTAGATGCAGCGCTCCTCGCCTGTCTCTCTTCCCCACCCCCTTCCCAGCTCATTAAAATGCTCAACACTCAAATCGGGGTATTGATCTCTGCAGAAGCCCCAAACCCGCGCCATCGACCCACCGCGAGAGGACCCCACGGCCCAGAGTGAGGGTTGGGGGGCCACGTGCGCCCCGAGGGCTCAGTGTCTACGACAAGGACGGGGGGCGGGGGCTCTACACGTCTCCTGGAGCCTGTCCCCCCTGTTTGCTTCTGGTTAGCAGCTCTGTCTCCAGGGCTCTGTTGCGGGGGGTTAGGGGGGGTGGAGGGGGACCGGGTTTTAGCTAAATGCCTCAACATCCCCGCGCCTCCGCCTCCTTATCGCTAAAAGAAATGTCGGGGTTTTTCAGAGAAAGGGAGCGAGAGTCGGGAACAGCGAGTCTGCTCGGGCCGGCTGTTGTGTGAGGGTGTGAGACGGTGGGGCGGTGGCGGGGCGCAGCGGCTTTAGGGGATAGGGTGTATGGGGCTGACGGTGCGTTTGCTTGAGAGGCCGTGAGGATATTGGAGGAGGGGGAAATGCGCGGGCCTTAAGTCCCCAACCCACAGCGCTCGAGAGGAGCAGACGTTTTGTAACCACGCCCGTGTGTGTCACTATCCGCTGCAGCCTCGGTGCCCCATTCGCCCGAAGCTGGCAAGACCCTGAGAGGCGCTTGGGTGCGCTCAGGCTGGCTTCGCAGGAGCGTAGGCTGATAACTGCGCGCCCGCCCCACCCCGAGGTGCGCGCAGGCCGGCGCGTGGCGCCGTGGGCTTCAGGCTCTAGTTTAGCCACAAAAGACAAGACATAAAGAGTTCCGGCTTAAGAGGCCCGGCCGGGCAGGCGGTGGGCTAGGAATGGGGGCGTCCCTTCCCTGCACGCCCTGCAGTGCTGAGCGTTCGCTTCGGGTTAGACTGGCGGGGGGCGGGGGGAACCAGGGTTTGGATCTGCCCAGATCCAGGCAAAAATGGCAGGGAGGGTGAGTCGCTCTGCTAACACTATCAATTATGCATCGTGTTGAACGTGGCTTCGGGGAGGAGGCGGCTAGCAGGGGGTGCGGAGCGAAGCATCCGCGCGAGTCAGGCGGCGCGCGGCTCAGCCGGTCCGGCTCGAGGTCTGTCTGCGCCATCGCGTGCATTTGCAAAAAGAGTTTACAGGCAAAGACGCGCCCGCGCCCGCCCCCTCCCCCTCTTCAGCCACGCGCTTTTCCTTCCCCTAAATTCCTCAAAGATGGTTTGTCTCACGTGTTGCGGGGAGTAAAAGCGGCTGGCATTCAATTAGCAGCGAAGCTCACCGGCGCTGGCGGGACGGGCGCGTGAGGGTGAGTGCGCGTGAACTGTGTGTGTGTGTGTGTGTGTGTGTGTGTGTGTGTGACAGCAAGAACGGCGAGTCCCGGGTGAAAGTGTGCCTGTGAAAATGTGTGAACGTAGCGAGAGCTCAACACATTGACGTGATTATTACATGATGATGGATAATTCTAACGTGTGAGGGTCGACTGTGTGAAGGGTGAGGGTGTGCGTGCACGAATGTGTTTGTCCTGGGGGTCGTGTGATGAGGGATAGTGACAGTGTCAGCTTGTGTGTAAGTGTGGGGGTGGGGGCGTGGATTATGGGGGTGCGATAGGCTGACAAGAGCGGAGGTGAGAGCAGTGGACTTGGGATGTCCCTTGTGACCGACGTGTCTCGGCCTCAGGGAGGGTCCCTATGTCTTTAACAAATGTAGACGATGCAGGAGGTGGGAGAGGCTGTGCGCGTCCCCGCGGAGCCCGGGAGCGCGCGAGGACTCTCTCCAACCTGCAGCCAGCGAGAGGTGGGGGAGAACAGACGCGAAAGGGAAAACTGAAATGGGACTTCGGGGCAGGGGAGTCCCCACACTTACCTGTGTCTTTCTCTGCCCCTCCGTTTTCCCCACAGCCGCAGCAACAGATGCGGGAAGCTCCCTTGCGCTGTGGTCCCGGCTCCGCGACACCGAGTCTGGAAAAGAATTTGCAGCCCGAGGGCAGGGTACTGGGAGTCAGTGAGCAGCGGGTAAGCAGTGGGGACCGCCCCACAACCTCGACGAAGGTAGGGGTATGTCCAGCCTAGGGCCCTGGACTCAGCGGGAGCCGACCTGGAGGAGGGGGGAAGGGGCCCTCCCCCAGGAGCAAAGGCAGTGTGGGGGACTCAGGTTCACAAAGACGCGATGTGGGAGGGTCTCTGCCAAACCTCACGGGCGCCCCAGGTGGGGGCGGGGAGTCTGTGTAAGTGCGTTTGTGTGACTGGGGATGAGGTTTTATGGGGGACCTTCAGACATCCTGGGGCTGTGGAGAAAGGCGCAGAATCTTGAACCTTCTCTGGCCTCATTAGCTAGTGGCAGCTCCCATGACCTGTTGGTGGGTAACCTCTCTGTACCCCTGGGGCCCGCCAGGGCTCTGTGGGAAGCTTTCCTGACTGTTCCCCACCGCACCTGGTGCAGACATTGGGGGAGGACCTCCCTCCCCAGACGGAAGGCTGACCGACCAGCCCAGGTTTTTCCCTTGTGGGAGCTGCACCCCAAAACAGGCGACTTTGGCTGTGGCCAGAGAGGGAATGGGGTATGTTTCTCCAGATCCCATGCCTCAAGCCACCCGCTGCGAGTTCATGGTATTGCTCATCTGTTCGGATTTCGGTCTCAGTGGAGGGCTGTGTGCACGCACAAGTGCGTGCCTGTGTCCCTGTGTGTGGGCCGGTCTGTGTACAGACTTGTGTCCTTGTGTCTGCCAGGTCTCATAATGAACAGGAGAGTGCTTTGCACAGTGGTAGCAAACTCTGCAAAAATGCTGGGTTCAATCAAAGGAACAATAAGGTCTCTAGGGTTTATTGTGTCCATAACCGGGTGCCAATGTGTTTGTGTGTCTATGAACTGTGTTGTGAATCTCCCGACAACGCACTAGGTCCTCTAAACCCTTGCAGAAGTTGGCGATTTGATGGCAACGCCCGAGTGTCTGTTCGCATTGTTGTGCGCCTGCATGGGCGTGTATGCTTGCGAGTGCTGTGCGTGGGACAAAGGGTTCCAGGGAGGACAGCCGGTCACAGACAAAAATATCCTTCCTGTTTATCCATTTCACTGGGTTAAACAAAGGCTTAGAATCACAGAGAGGGGTCAGCGCGGAGCCCACTGAAAACAGGCGAGCAGGGGAGCCTATGAAGGGGCCGGCTCCAGGGTGAGCGGATATGTAGGGAAACAAGAGCGAGGTCGGGGCCGCTGGAAAAGGAAGTCAGAGTCCTGCGAGGTAGCATCCATTGAACCCTGAGACTTTTATTGAGCTCCACTCATGCCAAAGAGAGGCTCCTGGACGCAGAGGAGGTTACCAGATTTGCGCTAGACGGGTTTGCGGAAACGAGCTTGCGGAGGTAGCGCTAGATAGGGGAGGAAAATTGGAGTTCGGTGAGTCACCTTCTCCCATCTTCCCTCGGCTTCCACCTGCAGGAGCCGCGATGGTGCCCCTTCGGGCCCTGTGGTTGGCCTGGGCTCTGCTAGGAGTGGCCGAAGCGTGTCCAGAACCGTGCGCCTGCGTGGACAAGTATGCTCACCAGTTCGCGGACTGCGCCTACAAAGAGCTGCGCGAGGTGCCCGAAGGACTGCCAGCCAACGTGACCACTCTTAGTTTGTCCGCCAACAAGATCACCGTGCTACGGCGCGGGGCTTTCGCCGACGTCACGCAGGTTACGTCGCTGTGGCTGGCGCACAATGAGGTGCGTACAGTGGAGCTGGGCGCGCTGGCGGTGCTGAGCCAGCTCAAGAACCTCGACCTGAGCCACAACCTCATATCCAGCTTCCCGTGGAGCGACCTGCGTAACCTGAGCGCGCTGCAGCTGCTCAAAATGAACCACAACCGCCTGGGCTCGCTGCCCCGGGATGCACTCGGAGCGTTGCCAGACCTGCGCTCCCTGCGCATCAACAACAACAGGCTGCGTACGTTGGCGCCTGGCACCTTCGATGCACTAAGCGCGCTGTCACATCTGCAACTCTATCACAACCCCTTTCACTGCGGCTGCGGCCTTGTGTGGCTGCAGGCTTGGGCAGCAAACACTCGGGTCTCGTTACCGGAGCCCGACTCCATTGCGTGTGCCTCGCCTCCCGCGCTGCAGGGAGTACCTGTGCACCGCCTGCCCGTCCTGCCCTGTGCCCCACCTACCGTGCGTCTAAGTGCAGAACCGTCGCCTGAGGCGCCTGGCACCCCCCTGAAGGCGGGTTTGGCGTTCTTGTTACACTGCGTTGCCGAAGGCTACCCCACGCCCCGCCTGCAATGGCAACTTCAGATCCCGGGTGGCACCGTAGTCCTAGAGCCTCCGGTCCTAAGTGGGGAGGACGAGGGGGACGCGGAGGTGGATAGGGAGGGGGAAGGAGATGTGGACTATCAGACGCAGACCGAGGCCCCAACCCCAACTCCGGCACCCGCTTGGCCAGCACCGCCAGCCACCCCGCGCTTCCTGGCCCTAGCAAATGGCTCCCTGTTGGTACCCCTCCTGAGTGCCAAGGAGGCGGGCGTCTACACATGCCGTGCACGCAATGAGCTGGGTGCCAACTCGACCTCAGTACGCGTGGCGGTGGCGGCAGCCGGGCCCCCAAAGCACGCTCCTGGAGCGGGGGGAGAACCGGATGGGCAGGCCTCGACCTCGGAGCGCAAATCCACAACCAAGGGCCGAGGCAACAGCGTCCTGCCCTCTAAGCCCGAAGGCAAAACCAAAGGCCAAGGCCTGGCCCGGGGCAGCGTCTTCGGGGAGACAGAGATAGAGGTGGAGCCGGAGGAGGAGGCAGGTGAGGGAGAGGAGGCCGAAGGCCAGATCCCTGCGGATCCGGGGGAGGAGCAGCACTGCGGCCATGGGGACCCCTCTCGGTACGTGTCTAACCACGCGTTCAACCAGAGCGCAGAGCTCAAGCCGCACGTCTTCGAGCTGGGTGTCATCGCGCTGGACGTGGCGGAGCGCGAGGCGCGGGTGCAGCTGACACCGCTGGCGGCGCGCTGGGGCCCTGGGCCCGGCGGGGCTGCAGGAGCTGGGCGGCCCGGGCGGCGGCCCTTGCGTCTACTCTATCTGTGTCCAGCGGGAGGCGGCGCGGCAGTGCAGTGGTCCCGCGTGGAGGAGGGCGTCAACGCCTACTGGTTCCGCGGCCTGCGGCCAGGCACCAACTACTCTGTGTGCCTAGCTCTGGCGGGCGAGGCCTGCCACGTGCAAGTGGTGTTCGCCACCAAGAAAGAGCTGCCCTCGTTGCTGGTCATCGTGGCAGTGAGTGTATTCCTCCTGGTGCTGGCCACCGTGCCGCTGCTGGGTGCCGCCTGCTGCCATCTGCTGGCCAAACACCCGGGCAAGCCCTACCGTCTTATCCTGCGGCCTCAGGCCCCCGACCCCATGGAGAAGCGCATCGCCGCCGACTTCGACCCACGTGCCTCCTACCTCGAGTCCGAGAAAAGCTACCCGGCAGGCGGCGAGGCGGGAGGCGAGGAACCAGAGGAGGCCCCGGGGATGGGCCTCGACGAAGATGCCGAGCAGGAGGACCCAGATGGGGACCTGCACAGGGAGGAGAGCCTGGCGGCCTGCTCACTGGTGGAGTCCCAGTCCAAGGCCAACCAAGAGGAGTTCGAGGCGGGCTCTGAGTACAGCGATCGCCTGCCTCTAGGCGCAGAGGCGGTCAACATCGCCCAGGAGATTAATGGCAACTACAGGCAGACGGCGGGCTGAACCCCCGCCTGCCGGGCCCGCCGATCCCACCCCCACCTTGGGTGCTTGGGATCAGCAGCGTGGGGCAGGCAGGACTTATGCACCCCGCCCCCAACCTTCACTTGCTCCGCCCCCTAACCACTCCCTTCTGGAGGGGAATGGGCCCAGTTCACCCGGCTCCAGCCAACTACAGCCGTAATCCTCCCCGAGGGCTGAATCCTCCTCCCCCCACGCCCCAGCCCAGCCAAGCACAGTGTCCCTCTCCTTTCTTCCGGTATAAGACGCCACCCATTGACTGTAACGCGAAATCTACGCCCCTCCATTCCCATCGCGATTATCTGCGAAATCCGCCCCGCGGGCTGCCCCACCGTGGACCCTGGAGCCCGAGGAAACGGGCGAAGACGTTGGAAACGTCTGGTGGTAGCGCTAGGGTTCCGTGGCCAGCCCGGGAGCCCCAGTAGATCTCCCCAGCATGGAGCGCTGCAGCGCCCAGCCTCGACCCCCACTCCGTCCTTCGGGGTTGCACTCCCAGAATCCGGGATTGGTGGCGACCCCTACTTTTTAGTTTCAAAGACCCCTCCTGATAGGGAACCAAATCCTTCTGTATCCCCATCCCTACCGCTACCCACCTCTGTCCTGCTCGAGCCGAGCCCGGTGCCTGGGGCGTCTTTCAGCTCCACTTTCACAAACAGTGGCATTCCGGGTCTGGTGCTAACACCTCCTTCCCAACCCTTGGGAAAATTGGGGGG
>NW_007726633.1:545385-562564 GCF_000696425.1 Galeopterus variegatus | reverse complement strand
TGGGGGGGGGGGGCGTTGGGGGCGGGGGGCTGGGGGAGGGAATCCCTTGTCTCTCGCTTCTCTCCTAACTTAAAGCGCCGCGGGACCGCGCGCCCATTTTCGGTGGCGGGCGCCGGCTTGGTCCCGGGCCAATTTCGTTGTCAGTGTGTTGGGGTTTCTGGAGATCGCTGCGCCCTACAGCGCTTCTCCTACGGCTCCTCCTGGTCCAGACCCCAGACGGAAAGCGCCGTGGGCGGAGGAAGCCAACTGTGGCCTCCCAGGCCGCGTGTCTTCGGAGGACTTGCGCCCTGGTTCGCACCAAGCCTGCGCGGGACTGTGCAGCGGGACCGGGATGGAGAAAAGCCCCTGGGTCCGCGCGTCCTCCCTCCCCGTCCCCCCTCCCGCGAGAATAGTGTTTGCCCGGCGTGTAGTCCTAGATGAGCGCGCTCTTTAGGAGAAAAGTCTGTGTCCTGTAAAGTGTGGCCGTGTAGTGTAGGGGGACGGGCGGGCAGGCAGGTGGGCGGGGAGGGTGGGCGTGGCGCGGCGACTCGGGTCTGGGTCCTTTTTCATTCTGGAAGGAAAGCGTCGGGGTGGGGGTGGGGTGGGGGTGGGGGTGGGGGTACGAGCCTCGGCGAACCGCAGCACAAGCGCGGCCCGGGGCAGAGTAGCCCTCCGGAGCCCGCGCCCTTTTCTAAACGCGTCTGTATGTACACAGTCAATAAAACAATCGATTTGAACTGAGCTCGGTGACTCTTTGTCGGGCGACAGAGGGAGGAAGCCTGGGGGAGGAAGGAGGAAACTGCAGAAGGAAGGAGCCCCGAGGAGCCTCCCGTTGGGATCTTTTGTGTGATTTCGTGTTCGTCTGACCATCCTGTGATTTTTGCCAGAGTTGGCATCCAGCCCTGCTCTTGGTGCCTCCAACTCCGGGATGGAGGGAGGAAACCACAGGGGGTGGGGGAGGCTGGAAGTGAGTAGGGAGGGCTCTCAGGAAGGGAGGATGGGTGTCTGCACACGTGAGCTCTAGGAATGTGTGTGCCTGTGCACCTGCACTTGAGTGCATACATCCTCTTTGAGTTGACACTGTCGATGTGAGAGGGAGGGGCCGTGTGTGCGTGTATGAGGACTGCCTAGTTTCTGTGTCTCAGTACCAGTTCTCTGAGAAGCCAGGGTGTGTGTGTGAAGGGAGGGATTCTTAGGGACAAGGCTGTTGTGACTTGCACAAGAGAAGTCACAAAAAACACTAACTACAGAGCAGGCAAGTGATGTCGAGCAGAAAAAGGGAAATCTGGCAATCTACTGAGTGTGTGTTGTGGGCATGGAATGCTCAGTGAATGATGCAAGGACAACTGTCAGGGTGTGCGAAGGTGGTGCGCATGTGGAGTTAGGGTTGAAAAGCACCCTGATTGCATAGTACTAGAATCAGGGCTTCTTGGGTGGGAAACAGGAGAGACAGAGGGATCAAGAGTGGGATGCTGTGCTGACCAGCCTAAAGTGCTGGGGTTGTGCTGCCTGTGCGTTTCAGCTGAACCTCGCTGCGGGATAGGAAGTGGCCAGGAAGGGAGGTGGAAGAGGAAAGGAACGCAAGTGAGGGGAGCAGATAAGGATTCCATCCTTACGCTCCCTTCCTCCTGCTTCCAATCTCTTCTCTCTCACCCTTTGTATGGGTAACAGGTCTTCCTAATTGGACCAATCCAAGCTGTGGAACAGGCCCATGTTCAGACGCCCAGAACCCTAATCCAGCTCCATGCCTGTCTCCTGGCAGATGTGGTGGCAGATGTGGTGGCAGATGTGGTGGCTGCAACACTTGCCGGGACCTGAGCCCAAGTTCTTTCCCAGACCAGCAAAGCTGTTTCAGAGAAAAATTCCCTTCTGAAGGCCACAGCCTGAGCCCTGCTCCTGGTCACAGCCCAAACCCTGCAGCCAGGGACACAACTCAGGAATATCATCTTTCAGGAAGTGGGCTCCTTTGTTTTACCTGCAAATCCTGCCTCTGAGCAGGGGGCAGGAACTGGCCCATTTCCTAGGAATGGTTCAGGAATCCACCCACCGGATTGCATCTGGGAACAGGCGTGACTGGGCCAGTGAGTTCTCAGTGGTTCTGGTCAACCCAATCCTCTGGCCAAGGGTCTCCCGTGTGGAGAACTCCTTCCTGTCCCTCCCTGTCTTAAAGAGTAGGGTCCCTCATGGGGACACTGCAGGATCCTGAGTGCATAGCAGCTGAGAGTTCTGCCCCTTCTTTGTCTAAGCCAAGCTTCCTAAGGGATGAAAAAACTGCTCAGCTAAACCTTGTGCTTCCTGGGCAAGGCTGGGCCCAAAGGCTCAGCCCACAGAACAGGAATGAGTAGGTGCTGGAGGCCAAGGACCAGGGTTCTGAGACACTCTGCTAACTGCCCACTGAGATACCAGCCTTCTCAGGAATGTTCCAGTTTCTGTTCAAATGTTTGGCACATGCACAGAATGGTCCCCAGCCTCTGGCCTTCTTTCCAATCTCCTTCAAAATTTTATTCTTTCATTTCCTTCCCCTCTATCCCTCTGTTCTCTTTTCAGTTGTTCCAATTCAACTACCCATTTGAGGTTTAATTCTTTTTTTAGTGTCCCCATCAAGTGGCTGTGCAACCTTGGCCTGTACTTATCCAGAGGTGGGAAGTGCACTATTCACTCCCTTCTCCCAAGTGCCCAATTGCTGAGAGGTTTAAAATGTGTCTCTCCCTCACTTGCTTCCACCCCTCATATCTGACTCTGCCATTGGCATGTACTCCATGAGAACCTGCAGAGGTTTGGAGGTACAACATCACCTCCATCCTCACTCCAGGGCTCCAAAACTTTTCATTTAATGCACCTTCTTTGAGCATCTGCTATATGCTTCAGGTGCTGTGCTAGCTTAGCTCTCTCCAGTGTATTTTGTCATGAAACTTATTTGGATACTACATGGGAATGGAGTCTCATGAGTTGCTCTGTGTGCGCGCGTGCATATGCACCTCTAAATGTGTATTGGAGGAACTGGAAAATGGTCAGAGAATGCAATGTGACAGCAGTAGCCTCAGAACTCAGAGCAATTTATCAGGAGCAGTAATTCTTTGAGCTACAGAAACCAGATGTCCAGGATGTGGCTTTGAATCAGATCAGAAACCTGTCTGCAGAAAGGTGATTTGAAAGGAGCATCTCCCCGCTCCCGCCCCAATGTTTCCTAGAAATCAGCAAGAGTGAGAACCATCCTGAAGATCATTAGAGAAAGTCCATTAATATAAAAGAACAAAGGAAGGCAGGGCTTCTTCGAGAAAGAAGCAGCTGGTGTGGGGTCCTCTGGTTCCAGATCTTCTGTCTGGAATGCAGCCCTCCACCCATGCCACTCAAGTAACAGCCACAACTAAAACTAACATCTCCGAAGAGTGGTTGAGTCAGTAAATGTTTGGACTGTTACTCTTTGGGTGCTGCTAATCTTGGTTTTCCCTCCTGGATCCCAGGGCAGTGCATGTTGGTAGATGAATGGAAGTGGGTAGCATCTTGCTCTGATTTGCGTCACCCCAGGTTTGTTAACTTCCAAGCCCCAGTTATGAGACACTCCACAGGGAAAGAGAGATTTGCCCTTTACGTAACAGGAGGCATCACCTGCAGACAAAGAACCATGACTGTGTGAGCATGAAGCAAGGGAAACAGGGGGACCATGTCCTTTAGGGATGAGGTACGTACTCTGCAGAAAGTCAAACCCAGGTATCAGGACATAAGAAAGGCCCTTTATAAATTACCAAGTCTGGCCTAACAAATACCTTCACCTTATAAATCTCCAACTTAGAGATATTGACAAGAGAAATTCTGCTGGAAAGTTGGGGATGGAACAAGCAGAGCCATTTCAGTGGTAATGTGACAATTGATTGCATGTGAAACACACTCACCCACACATATGTGTTCAATGACAAGACTTTGCTTTAGGACTCAATAGATAATAACATTATATTGAAAATGAAAGATCTGCTGTGACTGGCATGTAGAAGAAATTGAATTATAAAGTGTCTTGCAACATTAGTGTTTAGTTCAAAATATGACCAGTGTTCCTAATGAGACTTGATATGGATTTTTTAAAAAAGAAAAAAAGCCATCCAAAGACCCCATGATGGGTAGAAAATAAAACCAACTTGTTGGGTTAAATTAGTTGAAAAGATGTGGTATCATCCCTTGGTTGAATAAGTAATTTAAGTCATTTGAAGATGATATCATTTTTTAAATTGTGCTAATTGTGTGTGCTTTGTTTGAACATGTAAATGTAAGTTTGATAATTAAGTTCAAGTCCACATGGAACAAGGAGAATGAAAGTGTTTATGTTATCAGCTGTTTACTGCTTAAACATATCCCCTTGTGTATTAGGAGTTAATTTGATTTAGGCGAATTAGATGCATTTTCTTTTAGCAACACTCTAGCAAACTGGTCCTTAAATTGAGTCTAAAAGCCATTCAAGATTTGAGAGAAAAACTGCCACGATCATAGAAATTATTAAGGAACTTTAGAAGAATTGATCAGTGTTGAAATGGGGAAATAATAGGAATAGGGAATTAATTATCAAATGCTTTTTCATAGAAGTGAGTTTTCACACATCTAGACTGGCTATGCTAGTGGTCATCAACTAATATGAATATAAATATTTATAATACAATAATAGCCAACATTTATTGAACTCTTACCATATTCCACGCACATACTATAGACTTTACAAACATCATTTTATTAATCCTTACAATAATCCTATGAGATAATAATATTATTATTCCAATGTAAAGGCAAAGAAAACGAAGAGCAGAGAAGGTTAGTAACTTGCTGAAGTTCACACAGCTGGTGATTTGCAGGGCTGAGGTTTGTTCTTTGGTTCTCTGACTCTGATGCTAGAGCTCTTAGCTGCCAAGCCAAACCTCCCTCCCAATACCTCTTTAAATCAGATTAAGTGAAGGGCCATATATTTTATATATTGTTAAATTTGCTGCTAATTATGGAGTTTGTCTATAAAAGGGTTTCTCTTGCTGTCTCTCTTATTTCTCCAAATAGCATTTTTTCCTGATTATAAAAGTAACGCATGCTTAAACTAGAACTCTCTTTTGTTGCTGTTGGGAATACAAATGGGTATAACCACTTTGGAAAATATGCGATATACTAAAGTTAAAGACACATATACTTTATGACTCAGCAATTTCACTCTTGGGTATATACCTAACAGAAATGGGTGCTAATGTCCATCAAAAGAAGAACCTTTTGATGGACACAAGTGCAAGAATGTTCTTAGTGGCTTTATTTGTAATAGCCTTAAATGAACAACAACCCAAATAGTGGAATGGGGGAAATAACCTGTGACATATTCGCATAAAGGAATACTACACAACAGTGAAAAAACAAACTGCAAAATTACACACAACACAGATATCATAATGTTGAGTAAAGAAGCCAGACACAAAAGAATTTTGTAATGCATGATTTCATTTATAGGAAGTTTGAATGCAGGCAAAACTAATTTTTGGTAAAAGAAGTCAGAATAATGTTGGAAAGTACTGCCTAGAATTTAGGAGGGGGCTCAAAGGAGCCTTCTGAGGTGCCAGAAATGATCTATATCTTGATCTGGGTGGCATTACATGGGTGTATGCATATGTAAAAATTCATTATACACTTAATATTTGCGCACTTTATTATAGTTGTTATACCTCAACTTTAAAAAATGGAAAAATAACCCTTGGAAATAAGACAACAAAGTAATATGTGCTCATTATAGAACTGCACTGCCCAATACAGTAGCCAGTAGTCACATGTGGTTATTTTAATTTGAATTTTAACTAAAGTGAAATAGAATTAAAAATTCAGTTCTTCAGTGACATTAGCCACATTTCAAGTACTTAATAGCAACATGTTGCTAGTGGCTACTGTTTATGTGAACAGCAGACCTATAGAATATTCATCATAACAGAAAGTTCTATTGCTAGTGCTGTTATAGGAAACTGAAAAATATGGGAGTGTATAAATAAATAATTTTTATTTATAACTCCCCCATCTGAAAAAAGCTATAGTTAACATTTTGTACTCCTTCCAGTATCTTTCTAAAATAATTTTTTAAATTACATGAGCAATCTATGAATACATTTTTGCCCTAAAATAATTAAATATTGATAAACTGAAACAACCCTTGACAATCACCTGCAATCCCAGAGCTTTCCTCTATGGTAACCACTCTTACTAAGGCAGTATGTATCTTTTCAGACCATTTTTTGCATGCACTTATAAACATGCATGTATTTGTATGGAAATATACAGCAGTGTCATTAACACAACCCCAACTCAAGGAGCTTCCACCTGGTTCAGTTCAGTCTCCCCAAGTACACGTGAAGGGTGTTATCCCCACCATCCATACGCCACCAGGCCCACCAGGTGTCTAGGGCTCTCCTCCCCTTCATCTTGAGCTACACTGGCCCTGGGATATTATAAGAGGGAATGTCACCTGGGGAAAATCAGATGGGGACCAAGCACAGTCTCAGTGCAGAGCTGACGGGTGCTACTCTTATTGGGTATTTCCAGGGCAAGATGTTAGCTGTAGATCAAATGGAGTCTTTATACTGACTGCATGGAGAGCCAGCCTGTGACCCAGGGCCACCCTGAAGGTGGTGCTTGCTAGGGTGGAGTCTGGGAGGTCTGCAAGCATGACTCAGCTCCCACTGGGTCCTCTCACAGAGGTCCTTTGCTGCTTTCGTGAACACCACACTGGAGCATGGAACTCTTTTGCGAGGCAGCCCAGGATCCCACTGGTACCAACATAATAATTTTCTCTCTGGGTGGCACTGCAGAGATGTAAGGCACAGGCTCTCTCTGACTCAGACCAATATACCTCTCAGTGTTTACCTTTTGAGTTCAGTTCTTAATTCATGAATTTTTAAACTTTCTTCTTTTTAATATATGCATTTAGAGCTATTAATGCCCCCCTAAGTACCACTTTAATAGCAAACCCCAAGTTTTGACAAGTAGTGTTTACACTGTCATTTAGTTTTAAATATTTTATTTCCACAAGATTTGTTCTTTGGCTCATGAATTATTTAGACAAATGCTTTCAAATTTTCAAATGTATGTGTCTTTTTCTTGACACTTTTGTTTTCAATACTAATTTCTTTGTATTGTTGTCAAAGAATATGGACTATAGTAATGTTATTTGTTGATTATTAAAACTTGCTCTCAGGAATATAGTATGTAGTCAATTTTTGTAAACGTTCATATAAGTTTGAAAATAATGTTTATTCTTGAATTGTTGGGTTCATGATTTTTATGTGTTCATTAGACCTGGTTTGTTAGTTTTGTTGATTACATATTCTGTATTTTTTCACTTAATTTTTGGTCTGCTTGCTCTATTCATTTCTGAAAGAGGTGTGTTAAAATCTCCTTCTATGGTTGTGGATTTGTCAGTTCTTCCTTGTAATTTTCCTCATTTTGCATTGTATATTTTTGAGGCCATGTCATAAGGTGTATTCTTTTTTAGTTAAATTTTTACTGAAGTATAACATACATACAGAAAAGTATTTTCACAAAGAGAAAACACCTGTTATAACCAGCACCCAGATCAACAAAAAGAAAGTTATCAGCACTCCAGCAGCCCCATTCCAATCACTCCCCTGCACCAATGTCCTGACTTCTAACATCATAGATCAGTTTTGCCTGTACTTGAACTTCATATAAATGGAATTATTCAGTACGTACTCTTCATGTCTGGATTCTGTTGTTCAACATTACGTTTGTGAGATTTCTCCATGTTGTTGCATATAGAGCATTCATTCTCAGTATTATATTGTTTCCAGTTTGAGGCTACTAGAAATAATACTGTTATTAACATTCTTCTACATGTCTTTTAGGGAATGTATGCATTTTTTGCAAGAGTGGAATTGCGAGGCCATACAGAATGCATATGGTCAGCTTTGATAGAGACTGGCAAACAGGTTTCCATATAGACCAATTTACACCTGCACCAGTTGTGAGGGTCCTCGTCTCACTTGGTATTGTCTGGTTTTGGTTTTAAACATTCAGTTGGGTGTAACAGTATTGCATTGTGGTTTTAATTGGCATTGCCCTAATTAATGAAGTTGAACACCACTGTTTACTGTCCATTTGGACATCCTCTTATATAAGGTGTCTTTTCCCCCTTTTTTATTGGGTTGTCTATCATTTTATTATTGATTTGTAGAAATTCTTTATATATTCTGGATATGTGTCCTTTGTATTAAATGCCTTATCCCTCTCTTTGGCTTCTCTTTTTACTCTTTTAATGGTGTCTTTTTATGAAGAGTTGTTTTTCATTTTAATATATTTCGATTTAGCAATTTTTCTCTATGATTAGTACTTTTTTGGACCATGTTTTTCTCTAAAAGTTTTGTAGTTATAGGTTTTACATTTATATTTGCATCTGTGAACCATTTCCAGTTAATTTTTGTGTAAGGTGTGAGGTTTAGGTGGAGAACCCATTGGCTGTAGGTGACCAATTGCTCCAGCACCATTTGTCAAAAAGCCCACTCTTCCTCCACTAAATTGCTTTTGCATCTTTGTTAAAAATCAATTGGGCACATTTGGGTGGGTCTATTTCTGGGTTCTCTATTTAATACCACTGATCTATGTATCTCTCTCCACCAATACCACTGAATATTGGTTATTGTTGCCGTATAGCAGGCATTAATATCAAGTAGAGTGATTCCTCCCACTTAATTTTTCCTTGCCAAGATTGTTTTAGTTATTCTAGGGGCTGTGCCTTTCCATATACATTTTAGAATAAGCCCGTCTATGTTTACAAAAGACCTTGCTAGGATTTTGATAGGAATTGCACTAAATCTGTAGACATCTTTCCTATGTTGAGTCTTTTAATCCATGAACATGATGTCTCCTCATTTATTTAGGTCACCTTTAATTTATTTTACCAGAATTCTGTAATTATCAGTATACAGATCCTATGCATATTTTCTGTGGTTTATACACAACTATTTCTTTTTTCTGGTGGCGATTGTAAAAGGTATTGTGTTTTTAATTCTGGTTTCCACATGTTCATTATTAGTACATAAAAATGTTACAGTTTTTGTGTGTTGTTCTTATACACTGCAGCCTTGCTGAACTCACTATTAGTTCAAAGAATTTTTTGTATTTTCCTTGGGATTTTCTAGGAGTGTATCTTTAATGTTACTTTTATAGCCAATTCTTATTTATTCACATGGTCATGTCCTCACAGTCACTCCTAATGTTGTTTATTTATGTCTCCTCTCTTTTATTTTTTTCTGTTAAGAGTCCCAAGTTGTAGACTTTTCAAAAAAACCAGCTTTGTTTTTGTTGATCAACTCTACTTCTTTTTCTGTCTAGTTCATTAATTTCTGGTTTTTATCTTTACCATTTTTTTTCTTTCTACTTTCTTTGGGATTATTTATTTTTCTCTTTTTGCTAGCTCTTTGAATTGTGAACCTAATTAATTTTTAAACTTTTATTGCTTTTGAATAAATTCATTGAAGATTATAGATCCTCCGCATTTTGTTTTAGATAAATCCCACAGTTTGACTATGCAATGTTCTAAGTGTTCTTTTTAAAAGTTTGTTTTTCCACATGCGATGATGAAAAAGTACTGGAGATGGATGGTGGTGATGGCTGCACAATAATATGAATCAGCTTAATACTGTACACGTAAAAGTGGTTAAAATTTTATGTTATGTATATTTTACCACAATAAAGAAGTTTGTGATTTCAGTTTGAATTTTTTATTTAACCAGGTAATTTTTGCAAGTGTATTTAAAATTTTTCAGGTGGATGGTTTTATGGTTGTTGTGGCTGTTGTTTCATTTGACTATTCTTTTTTCTTTTTTTGAATTTTATTACATGTGGTTTGTGAAGGTATCAATTATGATTTCTGTTTTTTGAGTTTTATTGATTTCTTTTGTGAACAAATAAGTGTTTAATTCTTTTGAAATCTTCATATGTGCATATGTGCTTGAAGAGAATATGTATTTTCCAATCATTGGGTAAAATGTTTTAGATTACCTTTATGATCAAACTACTTAATTATTATCAAACCATCCATATCCTTACTAATTTTCTATCTGTCTGATCTGTAGACTTGTGAGAGATGTGTTAAAAATCTCCCACTTTGATCTGAGGTTTGTTTTCTCTACATATTTATGTTAAAGCTGTATTAGAAGATAACATGAATGTTTATGCTTATTATATCTTCTTGGTGGACTATACTATCTATTAGTATGAAACTGCCTCCTTGTTCTTTTTTAAAGTGTTTTCCTTAAACTTTTTTTTTCTGATGTTAATATTGCAGCTCCCACTTTATATGCCTAAAGTATATGCCTAATATATCTTTCTCTATTATTAAAATTTATTTTTAATCAAGTAATTCTCTAAGGTTTATAGTGAAAAACAGTCCTGTGCTTCACCCCTGATTCTACCTCAACCACTTTCAACTTTTTCAGTTTCTTCTGCTATTTCCTACCACATTAAAAAATAACATGCTTTATTATTATTTTTTTCTATTTTGTATATTACCTATGACTTCCTATGGAGGTTGAATAATCAGCTCCCTCACAAAGACACACACACAGACACACACACACACACACACACACACACAGTCAACTCTCTTCCCTTTATCCTTCCAATATGATTAAACTGCAATTTTTGTTTAAATCAATGTTCAATGTTTACATTATGATAATTATGCAAACATTGTTCACAGCTGGTCCATGTACTGAATTACGCTTACATTTCTTTTCTTGTACAACCTTTTGTTCTCCCCGGAGTTGATAATTACCTCGTTTTTTTTTTTTTTTTTTTCCATTTGCTTATTATCTTTGATTCTGTTACTATATCCCAAAACTTACTACTTATATATTGAGAATAAATTTCCTCTCAATATATTAAAAATATTAGATATTTAATTTGTTTCTTTTCTTTTTCTGGAGACTCCCACCCCCCTGAGCCCTCCATCCCTCTACTCCCACGTGGGCTGGTTGCTCTCCAGGCCTGCTGGCACAGTTGCCACCTTGGGACTTCCCTGCACCATGATTCCTGTCTCCTGGATCCTCTGTCTTCCTCTTCTTGGTTTTTTTTTTTCCCTCTTTCTGATGGAGCATATTCTCTAGAGAAGCAGGAAAGTATCCCAATTTTGTGCGACCTAAAATGTATACAATTATACAAAATTACAAATAGAAAATTGTACATCACAGAAACTGTTTCTTTAGAGTGAGAAAAGAAATCACAACAAATTGCAGTGAAATAAGCCAGGCACAGAGGAAAAAAGACCACATGTCCTCACTCATAGGTGGGAACTAAGAGAGAAGGAAGGAAGGAAAGAAAGACCACAGTGGTGTGTTGGACTTGCAGATGGAGAGAACAGAACTAAGGCTGCCGGGGGAGAAGGGGGAGAAGAGGAGGGGGGCTGGGGAGAAGCTGGTTGGGGGACATGCGGAATAATTGCAATTTGGGGTGGTGGGCATGCTGATAGCATTGATCTGATCATCACATCTCGGGCACAGGTGTGACGTTAGCTCAGTGCCCCACAATATGTATAATCAATAAAAAGAAAGAAAGAAAAAAAAAAAAAAACAGACATACACACAAAAAACCCAAATTGCAATTTTTGAAAATGGTGACAATCACCACAAACCACAAACTCCAGGATATTAGTCTAACATTAAACTGCATGACATACCTTCATAAAAATTTTCTCCTATACTTTTACTCATATCTCTGATGGCCTCTGTAGCAGTCGAGGTTCGATCAGAAGCAGATCCCACTAGAAGGAAATATTTCTCTCTTTCTCTTGCTCTCTATAAAGGGATTCATTACAGGGCTTTGACCTTGCACCATCGTGGAAGCTGGTCATGCATGCATTGCGAGGCTGTTGCCTTTGCATCTAATGCTGGAGCTTGAAGTCTGCAGGGCAGTCAGGGTGGAGAGGAAGATGGCAAGGACAGGCTGGAACCCAAGAGCATGAGCTGGGGACCAGGAGGACAGACCAGAACTGCCTCCAACTTTGATGATGTGGCAGTCTTTTGGGAGAAACTGGTGCCCTACCTCACAGAGTTAAATGCACGCCTGGCCCAGGAGTCAGAGAAGTGGAAGAAGGATCCAGGGAAAGGAGAGCAGTTGCAGACCCAGCTGCTGCCACACACCTGGGAGGTGAGCCAGCAGGTATGCCATCAAATTGCCTTCAAAAATGTCTCGTGTGGCCACCCTAACTGGAAATATTCCAGGAAGGGCGTTCTGAGAGATACAGTTCAGCCTAGCCAAGTTGACACATTACAAAGCCATCCTGCTACTTCTTAAGTCTAATGGTTTTGTAATATTTTCCAGAGAGAGAATAATAAGATAATTTAACCTATTCTTTAGCATGTTTGATCAAAATTTGTTTTTCAGTATTGATAGTTGAGATCCATAAAACACGTGAGTTCACCCAAGTGGACTTGAAGTTTGAAATACTATTACAGTTTTGTATCCCACAGACATAGCGATTCTGATAAGTTCTATTTCATGTGATTCCCACTCAAAATGAAAATTGCCCTCTGATATAATTAATAATTTGGCTAGATATAGAATAATAATTAATAATTATTAATATAATTAATAATTTGGTTGGATATTTCAAACCTATATTCTAGGTTTGAAATAATTTCCCTCAGCATTTTGGAGGTATTGGTTTATTCAGCCATAGTCAATGTACTCTTGATTATTGGCTTTGGCTTACCGTCAATGAGAACTGAACAATCTCCTTACAAATCTGTACACCTAATGATGGGAAAAATTTCCTCTCTCTGACTAGTTTTTGGCTCTATACATCTAAAACCTTGTTCTGTTTTCATTAGCCACATACCTTATTGCTAAATGCAGGTTCATATCATGATACAACATTTGGCCCTTAGGGTCAGAGTGGAAGCAGCAGGCAGTGGGAGCATTCCCAATGTCATTTCCACAATAGGACATTGATGAGTACCGAGGCACCCCAGTCAACAGCCATTACCAACTGTCAGACATATATCGAGAACATCCTGGACTGTATTGAGGGCCCTGGTCCCACCCCTAGCTGACAGCAGCCACGTGAGTGATCCCAGCAAGACTGGCAGAAGAATTGCCCAAGTCACCAACCCACAGGATTGTGAGAAGGGAGAAATCATTTTTGTCTTAAACCACTAAGTTTTGGAATGGTTTGTCACATAGCAATAGACAGCTGAATACTTGTAAATTGCATCTAACTGAGTTTTTCAAAAACCCAATCTGAAAGCCTTTCTTTTAATTGATAACTTATTCACAATTTATTATACTTATAATAATATGTTTGCATCGATTCCTAATACTTTATTTTGAGTTTTCTGTCTACCGTGATTTTTTAATCCTCTTCAGCCCTCTTTTTTGCCTTTTGTTAGATAGGGTTTTATTTTTTGTATTTTCCCTCCCAGGGTGAAAATTATAAATCCTGTATCTATTCTTCTGGCTTAGAAACAAAGGAATATATCTGAACCTGTCTCCTCATTTTTCTTTGGCTATTGGGTGTGCTTTCGGTTTAATTAGGTTGAATTTTACCCATCAGAAGAGAAGCTACAGTTTGCGGCCTAGAAAACTATAAAATGTAGAGTAAAGTAATCCAAATCACCACAGGAAAGGAGCCCTGTGGGTCCGTGCGCACGTGGGCATGTGAGTGGATGGTTACTGGAAAACGGCGAGGAACGCGGCTCGCCAGCAGTGGCCTGTACTTATCAACCGCCCATCTGACTCTTGTCAAAAGCACTGGTTTCTGGGCCGGCCCGGTGGCGCACTGGAGAGTGCACCGCTTGGTAGCGCGGTAGCACTCCCGCCGAGGGTTCGGATCCCATGTGGAGACCGGTTCCCGCTCACTGGCTGAGCCTGGTGCGGGCGCAACACCGAGGGTTGCGATCCCGTTACCGGTCAGTAAAAAAAAAAGACAAAAAGGAAAAAAAAAAAAAAAAAAGCACTGGTTTCTGGAGACTGACCAAGTGTCCACAGTTGCCCGTTTCTTACCCTCTGCTCTGCCTTGACCAAACTTCAAGCACGATTCTCTTTTCTGCAGGCCCCTGAATTCTGCTTTCCTCCAAGCCTGAGCCAGCACACACAGTGGCATGTGACCCCTTTATCAGCTTCTCCTGGGAATTGGCTGACCACAGCCAGCCACTTCTTGTCAGACCCCACTGGTCATTTCCGCTTGCTCATTCAACTTCTCCTCCAGAGTTTGTTTAGTTTGCTTGCCTCTCTTTATCCTGTAAAAGAAACACCATTTTCTTTTTTTTGTTTGGTGGCTGGCCGGTGCGGGGATCTGAACCCGTGACCTTGATGTTACCAGCACCACGCTGTCCCAAGAGAATTAACCTGCCAGCCCAGAAACGCCTTTTTCTGTTTGACCTTGAGATGCTTACAGATTTCTGAGATGGGAGTGTTCTTCATATCGCAGTAGTCTTTCTTTCTAAAGTGTCTCCCTATCTAAGTCCAGATTTGTTTTGATTTCACAGGATATAGTTATTTTCTGGGAGTAAAATCTTGGGTAGTATCAGAAACCTGAAATGTATATACTCCTCACAGTTAGGAATGCTGCTCTCACCTTTCTTTCCTAGAACTTTTGCAGTGCTTCAGGCATAGTAGGTAATTAATACGTGCTTTCTGAATTGGTGAATGAATGAATGAATGTGTGAACACATGAACAGAACGTTGTTAAACTCAGGAGACAGAGAAGGAAGCTGGAGGCATGGGGACTGGCCCCTCCTTGCCCAACGAGCTAGGTTCTCCCCATTCACAGCTGTAGCTACCAGGGAATCTGGAAACACATTCTGCTGCGATGGAAATGAATGCAGTCACAGAGTGGGAAAATTTAAGTTACTTTTCTGAGAGAGTTACCCCATTTAGAAGCAGATCTCTTAGAGTCTTTGCTCCTGCAGGAGTCAGTAACTGGGTAACCGTAATCCAGTGCATGAGGTGATTGTGACAATGTCATATGAAGCAAAAACAACTGCTTGGAAATGCAAAAATTAGTGTCAGTTACTTGAGATCCCTACCAGTCCTTGTGCTGCTTTCTCCATGTTTACCCTCTCCAGCTTCTTGCAGCTGGAAGTGTAGACATGTCTCAGCAGCAGCCTGGCCCAGCCTAGTTACTGAGGCAGGAAGTAGATTTGTGAGTCTCAGCTGCTCTTGAGAAAGCTGAGCTGATTAAAATCTCTTCATTCTTCCCCCGAAGCTTCTGCTAAGGCCAGTTCCCACCCCCTGGCAGCTTTGCTGGGCCTTGTTTATCTTTCCATCACTTTTGACTGGCTCCAGCCTATTTCTGGATCCCCTATCTGTCCTCTGACAAATTCTGCATGTCCACCAGCTTCCTGGTGTTTATAACTCTGAGAGGCATGGAAGGATGACATTGCCCAACAGAACCAGCATCCCACTATGGCAACAAACAGACTCATCGAAAGTAATTTGGACCCAGACAAATGTCCCCAGTCACTAAACATCCCCAATCACTGGTTTCCCCCATCTGGGTACTATATTGCTCGTGGAGATGTTTTGCAAACATGTATACATCTTTAAGCATTTTTATGGTCTGGTTTTCTTAATTTTGATGGATTTTTTTCTTTTTTTTTTTTTTTACTCCTTACTTAACAAGATCATTTAAATCCATTTTAAGCTGATTATTCCTTTTCTCTGTAATCGCAACAAGCTAGAAACAATGTAATTATCCAACAATAAAAGACATTTCCTCTCCACCTTGTTTGCTCTTTGGTGCTCAGGCTATAGACCAAGGGTTACTTATCTCCTCCCACTACTTGCTTGTGGCTCACCTATGGCCTGATGGCCTAGCCCTCTGTCTCTCCCAGGAATCTTTTCAAACCAGCTGACCCTTGCCTGATCCTTCCCAACCTGACAAAGTACTTTCTCCTTCCCAGGATGGGTGTGTGTGGGGGGGTGCTGAATGGAGCACAATCTTGCCCATGTACTGCCCGACATGCTCCCTCTTCCGTGAATGCAGGCTGCATCCTCGCTCGTTCTCCCTGCCCCACCCCCAAGGCTGAGAATTGAGGACACTATGTTAGTGAACTCCTGAGATCACTCAGAGTGCCGACACTCCTCCTCCTCTCTCAGTCACATGCAAGGCCCAGAAGCAGTTAGGATGATTACAGTTCGCCTCCCACCTTTCCATCTGCACAGTTAAACAGCTGTGCATCAGTCTAGAAAAGTCACCCTGAAAACCGGCTCTAGTTTGGGGAAGTGACACACTCTTGCTTTGTACCTAGAGATGTTCTTCTGCTGTCCTTGCAATAGAGGAGAACCTTCTGGGCTGTGTGCAGCACGTCGCCCTGCCTGGGGGAGGAGAGATCTGTTCAGTATGGAAGCTAAACCTCACCCATCTGGGATGAGACAGGTACTTCTCAATCAAGCAACCAATCAATCGATCAAGTTTTTCATCTTACAAAAAGACATTAATGCTCTGTCGAAAATAACAGCCACTGAATGAGCTTAGGCATATCACATAAACCAACTCTCATTATAATATTGTTTCTTTGATGCTCTAAGAAACTGGGTAAAGTGACATTTCCCGATTCAGATGCTGCAACTAAAACATCCTGTGGGGGAACAAAGGGAGAAATTTTTTTTTTCTCCCAAATTTTATTTTATTTTGTCAATATACAATGTGGTTGATTATTGTGGCCCATTACCGAAACCTCCCTCCCTCCTCCCTCTCCCCCCTCCCTCCCAACAACCTCATATCTGTTCACTTGTCGTATCAACTTCAAGGAACTGTAATTGTTGTGTCTTCTCCCCTCCCCCCCGGTTTTATTGTGTATTTATTTACTTATTTTTAGCTCCCACAAATAAGTGAGAACATGTGGTATTTCTCTTTCTGTGCCTGACTCATTTCACTTAATATAATTCTCTCTAGGTCCATCCATGTTGTTGTAAATGGCAGTGTTTCATTCTTTTTTACAGCAGACTAGTATTCCATTGTGTAGATATACCACATTTTCCGTATCCACTCATCTGATGATGGACATTTGGGCTGGTTCCAACTCTTGGCTATTGTAAATTGTGCTGCAATGAACATTGGAGAACAGGTATACCTTTGACTTGATGATTTCCATTCCTCTGGGTACATTCCCAGCAGAGGGATAGCTGGGTCATATGGCAGATCTATCTGCAGTTTTTTGAGGAACCTCCATACCATTTT
>NW_007726633.1:537990-543895 GCF_000696425.1 Galeopterus variegatus | reverse complement strand
TAGGTGTGCGGGTTGATTTCTGGGTTCTCTATTCTATTCAATTGATCAGTGTGCAAAGGGGGAAATTTTGATAACAGAAGGGTCGATCCACAGTATGTAGCTGATTCTGTAAGCTATTCCAACAAGCACATATTCTACATTATATCAAACAGTATGTTGAATCATGGCAACAAAACCTGTTCTCCGCAGTTCTTAGGTATTTTGATTTGAAAAATGGAGTTTCAAATTGTTTTCCTGATTTCTGTGAAGATCTTAACGGAATCACAGAATATATAAAACCAAAGACTGTTGATATCTTGTCCAAGTGCAAACTAGACTCTGCTCATCTATCTGCATATTTGGCAAATGGTGCAAATGTAAATTTTGGAAAATTCCATTTAGTCTTTCTTTCTACTAAAGAAAATTTTAAAATCTTACCTGCTAAATATCCTGAGCACCTTTTACATAACACTGTTAAAAGAGGAATGATTTGCTTACCTGTGGTATTGACAATTTCATAATGAAATTTTTGGTCACTTTCTGGTTTCCTCAAAGCATGCAGAAGCACTTTATGAGCTTTTTGATTGATGGGAGTAGAAGGAGGTAGCCTTCTTAGACATATGCCTGCAAGATGTCTTGTAGAGAAGATATTAAAATGTTGGCCTACTATAAAATCATGTTTTCAAAGTGTAGGTTAAGAAAATGTCCTTCTCTGATTTAGAAATACATTGGGATAAGAAAAGAAAAAAGGTTTGCTGTAAAATGGAAATTTGTATGCTGTTTTTCCCAAACTGTTTCATGACCTTTGAAGAAGCCACATAAAAGGGTGAACTAAGTACATCTGACTCGCTCCATTTAGGTGTAGGTTGTGACAAAAACTCAGCTTGTGAAAAAATGACTCATTTCTTGGAAATAAGACTGCTTTGGAATTCAAAAAATTATCACCAGAAAAGGACAGCTAAGTTAAACAGGACTTTCTCAACTTCTTTACTAAAAATGTGACTTCTTTGGAATCTAACTTCCATTTCACAAGTTCACATTCCCTCTGTGATTTAAGATCATTTTTCCTAAGAAAAGAGGCTTAACTTATAATGGTATTCAATCTGCCTTAAAGTATTTAAGAATGATGGACATTTTAGACATGGATAGCTTGTGATGAATCTATGGCTGCAGAAGACCCTGATTTGACAAACAGCCAGTCAACCCAAACAAGCCTTTAGATACAAAGAGGATGGGCATTTATGGAGAGGTGGAAATTAATTCCTACAAGTTTAAAAACCTACTGTTGCTAGTAAGTAAAGTCCTAAGTACTCCACACTCAGGCACTTTTGTCAAGAGGAGATTTAGCTTGGTGTCATCGCGTGGGACTAGGAATCAGTGTAAAGTGGGCTTGAAGAGAGCAGAGCTACAAGTCAGGTGAATTTTATACTCGTCTCTGCAGTTTCATCACTACATAAGAGGAAAGAGGGATGTCCTAAATGCCACGAGCAATTCAAAGTATATTAGAAAGGCAAGGCAAAAAAGTAAAAAATCCTCCTGCAGCATAAGACGGAAGGAAACATCATTATTATTGTTTGTTAAATACATGTAATATCTGTTTAATTAACCTTATTGTATTTACACTTTCCTTCTTACAAGACTTTAAGAATATACGATAATTAGTCTACAAAATTTAAGTATTCAATAAGGAATTTTAAAAAGTTAAAATAAATCGCCATATCAGAGGATAAAAACAGTAGAAAAATTTGAATACCATGATGTGTACTAGATTAGAAAAAAGAAACAGTATAAAACTGTTGTCATATTTTTCTCACACATATTTAATTAATCCTACTATATTAATTACTACTAATTGCCACTAACTAGTCCTATCGCATTTTTAATAACAGCATTTATATAACGGAAAAGTAAATAATACAGAACATATTACAAATAAATACCTATTTTTATAGTTTTATAGTGATATTTTAAAGGTAATAGTACATATGTGAATAGTTATTTATTATATATTATATTGTTATGGCTTTTCTTTAGTCTGGCATGGCATGACTGTGTTCTGGGTTGTCTTTCTAAAAAGTCAGTGCTCCTTCCTTCCTGTCACGCAGGCTTGTGCTTCTGAGATTCGTCTGTGCTGGGTGCATATCAGCAGTTCAACCCATCTTATTGTGGAGTAGCATTCCATTATATAGATGTACCCTGGTGTTTTTCTGTTTGTTTTCATTTATTCACTAGCTGATGGATATTTGTGTTGCTTCCACTTTGGGATAATTATGAATAATGCTGTTACAAACATTTGCATACAAGTTTTTGCATGAACATATGTTTTTATTTTTCTGGGGCAACTAAGAGTGGAATTAACAGGCTGTATGGTTAATGTGTGTTTTGCTTTGTAAGAAATTCCCAAATTATTTTCCAAAGTGGCTGTACCATCTTACATTCCCACCAGCAATGTATGAGCTGTTCTGCAACCTAGCTAGCTAGCACTTGGTAATTTCAGAGTTTTAGAAGTTTTTCCTTTTCAGACATTCTCAGGGATGTATGGTAAAGTTTCACAGCAGTCATTCTGATGGGCAGTCACAACTGTCTCTGGTGGAACTGAGACGCAAAGAAAATGTAAGAAAAGAAAATTCCTCCCGTGAAACCGAAGAAGGGGAACAGGTGTGGAAAGGGTCCTGGGAATGTGCGTGACATTGACAAACTTTTGGCAAAGAATAAGCTCTGGCTGAGGAGGGGGGACGTCAACCAGACTCTCTCCTCCCCCCAGAAGCTCACACCCAGCGCCCCAAAGGTCTCATGTTGCTGTGTCTCAAGAGGAAGGAAGGAATGGGGGAGGAGAGTGGAGTACTCTCACTCTGAAAACTCATTCTTGGAGGGTGGCGTCCATGCCTCTGGGCTGTAAGCTCCATGAAGGCAGGCCACTGTCTATCTTGTCCCCTGCTCTGCCCCCAGAACCTGCTCACTGCCCACCTCATCGCAGAACCCAAGAGGTACTTGTGGATGAATGAAATGAATGAGTAAGTGGCTCCAGACTCTTTTTCTTTTTTTTAGAGATCTGAAGTGACTTTACTTCTATTTCCTTCACTTTAAGCCAATCATGAAATTTCACAATGACTTCTGGGGTGGAGGCAGAAGGCAGGTGGTGTGAGGAATCGTCGGGGCTGTGGCCCAGTTGGCCTAAGGAGGTGCCGGGAAGGTGGGCCCGCACTGGGACAGGTGGAGGAGCACGGACTGCCCCACAGGTAAGTAGGTGATGTTCTGAGAGCGTAACAGCTGGTATGCAATGTCCTCTACAACTTCCAACTTGCGCAGCTCAGTCAGGCCATCACCCCCAATGTCCAGGGAGTTGGCGATCAGCTCAGCTGCCTTGGAGTCATGCTCGGTAGAGACGATGGCTGCCTTTTGCTGCTGTTCAGCCTTTTCCACCACAAGTCTGGCCCTCTCTGCTTCCTGCTGAGCCACTTGTTTGGCTTCCACTACTTCTGTGAACTCCTTCCTGAAGGTCAGATGTGTCAAAGACACATCACCCAGGATGAGCCCAAAGGTTGCTGCTCACTCCGTCAGGTCATCACTCACCTGTCTGGAGACCAGTTGTCTCTGAGTGATTAGTTTGCTAGCATCGAAGTGAGCCACCACTGACTTGAGGATCTCTGTAGTGATGGACGGCAGCACACGTTCATCTTAGTCCTCTCTGATGCTGGTGAAGATGCGAAGAAGCTGGCTAGCAAAGGATATGCAATGTGACGTTGACATTCTGTAAATCTTTGCTGCCAGTGATGAATGGAATGTTATGTGGTAGAGAGGGGCAGTCAAAGATAATTGGTTTCGGTACCCAAGGGACGAGAAAGTGAGTCCCTTCCCTTACCACAATGTCCTGAACTCCATGGAACCAGTCAAAAATGACAGCTCTGTGCCCAGCATCCACTTTATATAAGGCAGAATTCACCACACCTCCTGCAACAGCTAAGGCCAGGCCGAACTTGTTAATAGACTCAAACACTTCGGCAGCCATGTTTCCTTCTGCTGGACCCACACCTGCTTGCACTCTGACCTGCACATGAATTCCCCTGCTCTAGACTCTAAGCTGCCCCCCTTACTATCCCTTCAGTGAACATCACCCAGAAGCAGTGACTGCACTCTTTCTGCCAGTCTAGGGAAAAGTCAGTCTGTGGACAGTCTGGTGGTCCTTTGCTCACCCCAGACCCAATTTATGGCCAATGTGGTCATTCCTTTACCACCTCTCCCACCTGTCTACTCCCCTGCCTCTGTCTTACCACCGCTTCTCCTCTGGGCTATGTCCACAGCCTCCTAACAATGCTCCCTGCCTCCCCCAGCCCCTTCTCTCCCCACTTTCTAGCTGATCTTATCTGCACTAAGTGCCAATTGATAAATTCTGGCTCTTATCCCATAACTCTCACATTCAAGCACCTGCACTGGCTCCTAGGTGCCAGCAAGAGACAAGCCAACAGGCAGTCTGGCCCCAGCTCCCTTCCTACACTCCAGCTCCCACTGGCCCTCTGGAGGGCTTGGGATTTTGGTCAAATTCTCCCTCTTGGTGAAATTCTCCCTTCGTGTCTGTGATCTTGCCCTCTCCTACTGGAGCCAATCCTATCCAGTCTGTATGGCCCATCAATAGTATGAAAGAACTAGGGCTTGAGAATCAGAGACATGTGGCTTTGAACTCTGGTGCCCTATTTCTTAACCAGGGGGACATTGACAAATTCCTTGACCTGAGCCTCAATGTTCTTTTCTCTAGAATGGGCAATAAAAGTACCTACCTTGTGTGGTTGTAAAGAGATGGTATGTACAAAGGGCCTGGCACATAGTAGGGATTTAAAGAATAGTTGATATAATTTGGGGTAATTTCTGCCTTGAGTTTAAAAAAGAAAAAAGACTAAAAGTAGAGGTATAATTAATTAATTATTTTTGAGTCCTCTCCCAACCAAAAAACTGGAGGACACTTCCCTAAGGATATTGAAGGAAGTGCCTGAGGAGAAATAGGGTTTCAAGTGTGGGTGCTGCTGCTCCCAGCTTAATGGGTCACACACCCTAAAGAGAAGCTGGTCAGTGAACATGCTCCCCCCAACTTCCCTCTACCCTGGGGAGAGAAGCTTCATGGCTTAAAAGACCAAGTTCTCAACAACAGGAAACAACAGGGAAAACAGCCAGTGAAGGAGAACCCTTTCATTCTCAACTGTGGATATCTGGGATCTTCTCATTGTGTGAGCATCATGAAGGAGGACAAGAAAGACAAACAAACAGCATGTGGCCCCGCTGGCTGGGAGCTCACTGAGGGCAGAGTCATGAGCCTAATTATGGCTGGAGTGTGCTATGGTTTGAATGATGGTGTCCACTCCAAACTTCATGTGGAAACTTAATCCCCAGTGCAATAGTATTGAGGTGTGGTCTATAGGAGGTGACTGAGTCTCTTATAAAAGGCTTGACAGAGGAAGTTCATCCTTTTGCCCTTCCGTCCCTTCTTCCCTGTGAGGACACAGTGTTTCTCCCCTCTGGAGGATGCACAACCATGTGCCATCTTGGAAGCAGAAAGCAGCCCTCATCAGACACCAGTCCTGCCAGCGCCTTGATCTTGGACTTCCCAGACTCCAGAGCTGTGAGAAATAAATTTCTGTTCTTTACAAATTACCCAGTCTCAGGTATATCATTACAGCAGCACAGAGTAAAAAAAGAGTTGTTCCAAAAAGAGGACACTAAAAACCTTTCCAAAGTGGATGGGCCTCCTTGGAGTAGAAAGTTCCCCAGCATCTATGGGATTCTAGAAGGAACATTATGATCACAGATCAGGTAAGAGTATGAAGTTTCAAATGGGCTCTTTGATTAGATGTCCTCTAAAGTCCAGCCTCATTCTGGGTTCTACAATTGAGAAGGCTTTGGGGTTTGAAAGGGCTTCCAGTTGCTTGAAAAGCAA
>NW_007726633.1:531055-537684 GCF_000696425.1 Galeopterus variegatus | reverse complement strand
GTAGGTGCTTTTCAATACCAGGTAATGTCAGCACAAGGAAATGTATACAAAACTGGGTTATTTTTAGTATTTGGTGAAGGCACATTATTATTTTGACAATAAGAAAAAGAAAGCAATTAGAAACTCTGGGAAAATCAAAAGCTATACAAAAAAGCCACAGCCCAAATATAAAGCAAATGAAATGCGGCATGCCTTTGAGTAACTGGTAGAGCATAAGAGAATTGAATACATTTGGTCTTGATGCTAAGAACCCCTTCTGAGTGGCCTGAGCATCATGACACTGGATCAGAAGGGAAGGAAATGTAATCCTTGGATACTCCTTGGCTCGGCAGTGGCAGTGAACTGTACGCACACAGGTGTGAGAATGTAATAGTTGTTTATTGATTTTTTTTAACTTTCAATCTATGAACAAAATGCAACTGTTGTAATTATAACTTTAGATATATAACTATAGAATATTTAGTATCTAAATATTATCATTTTTTTAAATGTAAAAGTAAGACTATTAAAGACTTAAATTGAGAGGTAGCAGAGTGGGAAGGGAAAGAGGAGAGACAGGAGTGACAGATTTCTCGTACATAGTGGGAAGTCATTAGAAAATATCTCCACTTTATGGACTAGGAACAAAGATGTATTATTTAGAGCTCAATTGTATCCAACACAAGAACCAAGAATACTTTAACTGGCAAAAGCCAGAAAGGGTAGGGAGGAATGAAAAGGAGCCACATTATTTTTTATAGCAAGTGTACGTTGCCAAGGGCTGCCATAACAAAATACCAGAAACTGAGTGACTTAGAAATTGATTGTCTTACATTTCTGGAGGCTGGAAGTCTGAGATCGAGGTGTCGGCAGCGTTGGTTCCTGCTGAGGGCTGTGCAGGAGGACCTGTCCTGGGCCTCTCCGTGAGCATCTGCTGGTTCGTTGGCCATCTTCAGAGTTTCATGGCTTGTAGATGCATCATCTAATAATTGCCTGCAACTCCGTTTGGTGTCCTGCCCTGGTCTTCATGTTGTCGTCACTGTGTCCAGAGCCCCCCTTTTTAGAAGAACACCAAGAGTTCTAAACTTGAACTTGGCCTTCCAGGTGTTTATGAAGGTACGTTTATCAAGGTAGGAGAATAGAAATATGATGTGGTCCATAGGATTTATGTTTAAATATTTAGACATATGGTATGGGGGTCTCCAACTGTACCCTTGCCCCAGGCCTTGCCAATGTTGTGGACAGACCTGATGGTGTGCAAACACAGCAGAGGTAAAAACAGAAACCATCAGAAGTTGTTGCCTTGTGTTATAACACCAAGGTCAAGGATTCAGATGTGGGTTACCCACTGCCACCAAAAAAAAAAAAAAAAAAGAAGTTGTTGCTTTGGGGGAATAGATAGGAGAAGGGAGGGATGGCAGAAAGAGAATTGTACTGTTTTGTTATAGGCCTCTGTCAGTTTCATTTTTGGTCTTACCACTTGCATGCTTTACTTTGATAAACATTAAAATTATGCAAGTTCCCCACCCCACCCTGAGTCTTCCTGATCCCCAGCTCTCACCTCCCTTCTCTGCACTTCTCCAATGCTCAGTGGCTGTGCAGAATTCTATGCTGCCCTGGCCTGCTCCCCCAGAGGCTGCTGCAGCCAGCACCACCTGCCCAAGCCCACTGGCCGTCTGCCTTTGTCTCTTCCTAAAAAGTTCCCCTGGGCTGAGGTCAGCACAGCTTGTTGCCCTGCCCTCGCCGTGGTCAGCGGCCTCAGCCAGCGCCCCTCTCTCCTCCCTCCACCTCCAGCCTGGTACTCCCACCTCCCTGCCCCGCCCCCCCATAGCTCCTCAGGTTGGGGAGAAGCCCAAGCCCCATCTGCAGCATCTGCCTGGTTGTTGGTGGGGGAGCAGTGTTGCGAGGAGACAGTGCGGCAGCCTGACCTGTTAATGAGAAGCAGGTGTCCACAGCTCCAAATGGCTTTCTGCTGTCAGCGAGAGGCTCGACCTTCCTCCTGGCTGTCCCAGGCCTTTCCCATCACTCTTCTCTTCATGTTTCAGTCTCCCCCATCTCCCTGTTCCTCCTTCTCTCTCTCTCTCTCTCTCCTCTCTCTCTCTCTCTCTTCATTACTCTCTGGCCCTCTGCTCACTGCTTCAATCCCACTTTCCCCGTGGGTCAAGGGGACAATTGCTACTCTCTCATTCCAGATCCCAGACCCTGCTTCATCCATTGGGTTAAACTACCCCTGCACGCATATCTAATCCTGGCTTTTCAAGCTGACCCCTAACAGTGGTCTTTGGCCCATTCCTAGTCCCCCACGGCTAATGTAGGGATGGAATCCTGATCCTGTAACCCTGGCTCCAGCCTAGAATCTTAATCTAAATACTCGTTCTCATTCACAGCACCCCCTAGTCCCACCCCTAGCTTTTGGAAGGAGCCTGGGCTGAAAACTGGAGATCTGCTATGTGCCCTGGGGTGTGGCCAAGGTCTGTACTCCTGGAAATTATGGGACCAGCTTCTGGAAGAACAAAAACAATTTCCATGAAATATGATCCCTGAGGACTGAAAGTTCAGGAGAGGGCAGTGAGGGTGATGACGGGAGAGGGGACCAGAAATGTGGCTGGAGAGGGGCTGTGAAAAGGAGGCAGTGACACTCAGCTGGGAGGGGCTGCAGAGTCCCTGGGCAGATGGAGGAGGGGCTGGAGCAAAGGCTTCCTGCTGGAAGGCCAGAGGTCACTCTTCATTCATTGGTTCAATAACTATTTATTGAGCACCTACTAAGTAGCAGGCCTTTTTCCAGGCACTGGGGGGATAGCAAGGAATAGGACCAAGTCCCCACCTGGGCAGAGCTCACATTCAGATGGGGAAGACAGACAGGAAACACACTAACACACATGTCAGGGGGAAGGGTTAGGATGAAGGGCAAATAAGACGGTGCGGGGACAGAGTGACAAAGGCTGTTTACATAGGGTGGCCTGGGAAGGCCTTTCTGGAGCATACGTGCTTAATAAATCCAGAAAAACAAGAGGGAGTGAGCCCTACAAATATGGGGGACAGTGTCCAGTTTGAGGAAAGAGCAAGAGCAGCAGCCCCAAGGTGGGAGCAGGTGACAAGTTGGCCGGCTCCAGTGAGTAAGGGCAGGAGCGGCAGGGGGTGAGGCCAGAGAAGTCGCTGGGGCATCTGGGCTGAGGGGACGCAGGGAGAAGAGGGGTCTGCAATGCCTCCCCGACTGCAGCTCAGGGGCTTGTGCTCACTGCACCCCACGCGCCCAGCTGCACGCCTGGGAGATAAGCACAGGCTCACCTCTCACAAGCTCGCAGACAGAAATGACGATGCCTGAGCACGACATGTACACAGACTCCTCGTGTAAGTGTAGACATTCATGAGAAATTCTAGAACAGCAGAACAATGGGGCTGAAGAACTCAAGACCAGTTCTCATGCGTAACAGAGGAACTAAGGGCCCAGAAAAGAGAAGTCTCATCATTTGGTGGCCTGGGCCAATCTCAGTATGTCCCCTCCCCTGCGTGTACACACGCACACACGCACACGCACATGCATTCCCATGCACCAGCCCAGAGTTCCTTCCACGACGCCATCTTCTCAAGGGCCAGGCCAGCCTCTCCCTCCCAGGAAACTACAGGCTTAAACAAGTCCTGCCAGAAGTGAGCCCAACTTCCTCCCAGTGACTCCGACAGCTGTGTGGAGGGAATGTGAGGTGGGGACAAGACCAACTTGCCCCTCTTGGCGGGATGGCAATAGCCCCACAACCCCAGCTGACAGCCAGCAGCAGCACCCCTGCCTCTCTGCTCCCAGAGCCCAGCTCAGGGCCCACCCGAACTTCCTTCTTCATCTTTCTTTCTGGGTCTTGCCTTTGCTTCTGTCTCCCCCTCGGGTCTAACTCTGCTGTCTGTGATTCTGTTTTCCCTCCTCTTTCTCCCAGTCCCTCTCCCATTTCTCTGTCTGTTTCTCCCCATTTCTCTTCTCTGCTGGGCTCTGTTGTTCTCTCTCCACTTTGTCTTCAGGACCCTTTTTTTGCCTTCCAGGAAAAGCTGACGTGGCGCTGCCCGCAGCCCTGGTCAGTGGGGTGAGGCCTCTCTGGGGGTGGGGGAGTCCGGGCTGAGCAGCCGCAGCTGGGGTGGGACTGGCCGCCCTGGTTGGAGGTGGTAGGAGCAGGAGAGGGGTGGGCGGGAGGGAGGAATGGGAGGAGAGAGGGCTGGGCCTCTGAGGGACAGGAAAGGGAGTGGGTAAAAGAAACACTGTGACAGGGGCCCGGTTTGCCTGGGACTGTCTGGATTTTTGAAAGTCCTGTGTCCCAGAAAACCCATCAGTTCCAGGCAAAACAGCATGGCTGATTGATTGGTCACCCTACAGGCTGCCCAAGACCCACAGGAGCCGAGGCCAGGGTTGGCAGGAGGGTCTCCCAATCTTGGCTCCCTTTCTCCCCTTTCCATAACCCCCAATTTTCCCTTCCACTGCTATGGGGCTGCTGAGGACCCAGAATGCTGTAGGAGTTTGAGAGCCCGAGAAGAGCACGCCAGTTCCAGGCCTCTGGGCCTCCATCTGTGATCAGGGGACAAAGTCCCATATACTCATTGAGGGCCCTCATCTCCAGGCCTGAGCCCAGCTCAGAGGAGGCCAGGAGAGGGAAGATGGCAGCTCAGGTGGCCCGCAGGGAGCTGCAGGCTGGGAGGAGGATGGGGAGCTGGACTTCGGCTTGTCTCCTTACCTGATGCATTATCTCCCATGGGATGGGCTTTGCAGGCCGAACTTCAGCTGATGACTTCAAGGGGAGAGTGGACGAGCTGCCCGGGAGGGGATAAGCCCCCATGCTTGGAGATGTGCATGCTTCTTGGCCTCTGCTGGGGGTGGGCCAGCATGTCCTGCTGTGAAACACCTTGGAGGGTCAATGGTACTTAACTGAGGCCCACTTGGCCCTGGCAGCCCTTGTCCTATTGTCCTTCCTGGTGGAGGTAGCACACGGCTGCTCCTTGCTGTCAGTGGAAGGATCTGGGCAGACAGGGAGCAGCTGTAAGTGACTGGCGTGTGCAGTCCCATTTCTGCCTGAGCAGGCTGGTCCGTCTCACTTCTCCTGTCCTCAGCCCCCCATGGCTGTTCCAAAGTGGGATTCTGGGGGCAGCCTAGTGTTTGGCTGTCATCAAGGTCTTCAATGATAGGGAACGAAGAGCAGGGGCTCCTAACTCCAGGAAGGCTAGTAAGGCACTCACCCACCCAACAGAGTGTGAGTCTCCTATATTGTACAAAATATTCTCTAAAATGTCTTTCTTGTAAGGAACTGTGTGACCTTGGGCACATCCCTTCCACAGTCTGGGCCCACAGTCCCTAATCTATACGGTGAGGAAGTGGAGCAAATGATCTCTAAGGCACTTTCTTTCCTAGCATCTGATGACCATCCAACATGTCTATCATTCAAAGGATATTTGTTGAGCATTTTCTCTGTTCCGGGGGTCAACAGCCACTGGAAGGACAAGGCATTTGCCCTCAATGGGCTTCCTCTCTAGGAGAGGGCTCACACATTAAACACATATCAATAAATGCTTGCAGATCACAGGAAGAACTATGAAGAAAAATCTGGGAAGTCTGTGAGGGCAATTAATTGGGGGAACCTACTTTAGACTTGGTGGTCTCAGAAGAGTTGCTCTGATGAGGTGGTATTTAATGGAAATGCCAGAACAAACCAACCACACCAGGAGGGACTGAGGGCTAGGAAGGATGGTTGCCCTCTGACCCTGCTGTGCTTGTAGGTGGAGACTGTGAGCTCCTCAGGGTATGCTGGAGGTAAGGCTGGTGGCATGGCTTTTGTGCAGGTGAGGATCTGTGTATGGATTGTGCAGGAGCACAGTGAAGCCTCCTCCACCAGAAAGCCCTCCACGACTGACAATTAGGTCACTGATTCTCTCCTCCTGTTTATTGAACCCTGATGTGTGTGCTTCTGGCCTCTGGTTGACCCACCAAATTCAGGACTTACCCAGAAATTCTCCAACACAGTAAGGATAATGCAAGAAAGAGCTTCATCTGCAGTGGGAGGGATCTAAATTAGGCTATACTAATATCCTCAGCATCAGACTGGGGTGTTTTGCAGGCAGCACATTACGGACTTCTGCAGCCTTGCTTGTTGACACAGAATGGGGACGTGATGAGCTGGGAGTGGGCTTCCCCGGGATGCTTCTAGCCAAAGATGACACCTGTTTGCCCTTGGTCCTGGTGAGAGAGTAAGTTGAGTCATGAGCAGAATTCAGCCAGGTTAACAGATGGAAAGAGAAGGAAGCCTGGGTGAGGGCTACTGAGAGAATAAGAATAGGCTTATTCTGTGCAGGGCAAAATTATCCAGTCTACAAAGTTCTCTTCCAGGGCTCCCTCATCCTTTGGTTTCGCTTCCAGCTCCCTTGTTTTGGGCCTCTTTTATCTCCCCTTTCTCACTTCCCTTGGCCCTCCTGTTTGGGTCAAATACCTTCCCCCAGGAGGTGTACGCCCCTTCTACACAGTTAGCATTGGGACAGTGGAGCCCAGAGAGGGCAATGCTGCCTGCATACCTGTCAGCACCAACAGTGGGATTTCAGGCACTGCGGGAGGCCACAGAGAGGCTATTCCAGGAGGGAGGTCCTCAGACTCACCTCTGCATGGGGGTGGACAGTCAGGGAAACTG
>NW_007726633.1:525498-530708 GCF_000696425.1 Galeopterus variegatus | reverse complement strand
CTTATTCTGTGCAGGGCAAAATTATCCAGTCTACAAAGTTCTCTTCCAGGGCTCCCTCATCTTTTGGTTTCGCTTCCAGCTCCCTTGTTTTGGGCCTCTTTTATCTCCCCTTTCTCACTTCCCTTAGCCCTCCTGTTTGGGTCAAATACCTTCCCCCAGGAGGTGTACGCCCCTTCTACACAGTTAGCATTGGGACAGTGGAGCCCAGAGAGGGCAATGCTGCCTGCATACCCGTCAGCACCAACAGTGGGATTTCAGGCACTGCGGGAGGCCACAGAGAGGCTATTCCAGGAGGGAGGTCCTCAGACTCACCTCTGCATGGGGGTGGACAGTCAGGGAAACTGATGCCCAGCTGCTCACTGAGTTCTGAACCAGGCGTCAGCTTGCCTCCCTGCCCCTCCCCACCCAGCGCAGCAGGGGGCCGGGTCTGCAGCCTTGGGAGCTCCCTGGACAACATGTGTTTAAGGCAGCTCAACCTCAGAGCCAGTAGGAAATGTTTTCTTTAAAAAGCACACCTAATATTTTGGCTTCTCAATGAGGGGTGGGAGCCTGGTGGCTGTCTCACACGCTTTCGACACCCCCCTGCCACACACACACACAGACACATACATATTCACATCCACACACAAATACACACAGACACACACACAAAGACACACATATCCACACACACTCAAACATTCTCAAACACACACAAATTTACACGTATACAGTCTCATACCCACATCCACACAAACACACACAAACTTATACACACACAGAAATGCACATTCCCAGAAACTCGTACATGCACACACACAAACGGCACCGGCTTGGCTCCCCAGCTTCTCCTTTTCTTCTTGTTTCAAGGGAGGTAAGAAGTCTCTCACCTTACATTCAGTCTCTCACCCTTCCCCCTATAAAAACCCTTCTGGCCCCATCTTTTCTTGGGTACTGTCCAGACAGTGCTGTGTCTTTAAGGAAGTTGAAGCTGCTAAAAGACGCCGGGAGAGAGAGAGAGAGAGAGAGAGAGAGAGAGAAACACAACCCAAAAAAATTTGGCATCTTTTCCCCCTCAAGTTTCTGGTGTCACTTATGAAACACGGGTCCTTGTTGTTGCAGAGAAGCCGTCGTTTTGCTGGGAGGAGGGAGCGTGCGGCTGCCCCCGGGTCTCTCCCTGAAGCTTCCTCTCAGCAGAGGGTCCCAGGCACCCTGTCTGGAGCAGAGTGGGCACAGCGTGCAAACTGAAGGTGGGGCGGGATCAAGCTGCCCCTTCCTCCAGACCCTAGTCCTCCCTGGGCACCCTTGCCCCTTCAGACTCGCAGGGCCAACTCGGACCTTTGTTGCTTTTTGGTTCCATCTTAGAAGAGGCTCTGCCTGAGTAAGGAAGAGTAATTTGAAGGTAAGCTGGGGGGGAGAAGGGCTCCAAGTGCCAGAGGGTGGAGGGGGAAGCCTGTTGGGCACAGGGGCTTGTTCCCTCTTGTCACCTTCCTGTTGGTTCAAGGTGCTTGGGACAATTCTTTGCTTGGAGCCGTCCAAGGGGCATCTGCTTCTTCAACAACCGTGGCCCCAGAAATCCCAGCTGCATTTGGGCTGAGCCACTGGCCTCACACAGTTCAGCTGAGAGGTCCTGGCGGGAGTTTATTTAGGCAGCTGCCTGGCGTAGTTTGAACAGAACAGGCCACGGTGTGATTCTGCAGAAAGGGCCTGGTGTCTGATGTGGTCACAGCCGGAGGAGCAGGGGAGGGTGGGTGGGGCAGATGGGGTGGTGTGCACTGCACAAGGGGCCTTGTCTGGGCCAGGGCAAAGCATACCTATGGGGGGCTCCAGTGGGAGGGACTGCAGCCAGGATGTGGGAGGGAAGGAGGGAGGTTCTGCGATGTGCTGGGGGAGGGGGCAGCTGGAAAACAGATTTCAAGTCACAAAGTCAGCTAGGAACAGGCCGAGGCAGGGAGAGCTCTCTGCTCAGAGGAGGAGCTGGGGTCCTCTTCCATCCTGTCTTCATCCTGCCTGGCTGCATGACCTCGGGCAAGTCCCGGCCCTTCTCTGGGCCTCAGTTTCCCCTTCTGTAGAATGGGAGTGGTGGGCTAGGTGGTGTTGGGTCTTAGCTGGGTTAGGTGGGGCAGGGCCTCCTGATGGGAAAGAACTTGGGCTGGGGTCCTGAGAGGGACAAGCCTCTTTGGCAGGTCTTCAGGATCGCTGGAGTGACATGCCCTTCTCTGCAGGAGGTACAATGCGGGAGCTGCGTCTGCTCTGCTGGGCGGTTCTCTTGGGCCTGGGGCAGGCCTGTCCAGAGCCCTGCGACTGTGGGGAGAAATACGGCTTCCAGATCGCCGACTGCGCATACCGTGACCTGGAGGCCGTACCACCGGGCTTCCCCACCAATGTGACCACGTTGAGCCTGTCAGCCAATCGGCTGCTAGGCTTGCCAGAGGGCGCCTTCCGGGAGGTGCCCCTGCTGCAGTCGCTGTGGCTGGCTCATAACGAGATCCGCACGGTGGCCTCCGGCGCACTGGCCCCCCTGGGCCATCTCAAGAGCCTGGACCTCAGCCACAACCTCATCTCTGACTTTGCCTGGAGTGACCTGCACAATCTCAGTGCCCTCCAGTTGCTCAAGATGGACAGCAACGAGCTGACCTTCATCCCCCGAGACGCTTTCCGCAGCCTTCATGCTCTGCGCTCACTGCAGCTCAACCACAATCGCTTGCACACATTGGCCGAGGGCACCTTCGCTCCACTCACCGCTCTGTCCCACCTGCAGATCAACGACAATCCCTTCGACTGTACCTGCAGCATCGTGTGGCTCAAGACATGGGCCCTGGCCACAACTGTGTCCATCCCGGAGCAGGACAACATCGCCTGCACTTCACCCCACGTGCTCAAGGGCACTCCACTGAGCCGCCTGCCACCGCTGCCTTGCTCGGCGCCCTCAGTGCAGCTCAGCTACCAGCCCAGCCAGGATGGTGCTGAGCTGCGGCCTGGCTTCGTGCTGGCACTCCACTGTGATGTGGATGGGCAGCCAGCCCCCCAGCTTCACTGGCATATCCAGACACCTGGTGGCACTGTGGAGATCGCCAGCCCCAATGTGGGCACTGACGGGCATACCCTGCCTGGTCCCCCAGCGGCCAGCAGCCGGCCACGCTTCCAGGCCTTTGCCAATGGCAGCCTGCTCATCCCTGACTTCGGCAAGCTGGAGGAGGGAACCTACAGCTGCCTGGCCACCAATGAGCTTGGCAGTGCTGAGAGCTCAGTGAACGTGGCGCTGGCCACACCGGGTGAGGGTGGTGAGGATGCTCTGGGACGCAGGTTCCATGGCAAAGCGGCTGAGGGCAAGGGCTGCTATACGGTTGACAATGAGGTGCAGCCATCAGGGCCCGAGGACAATGTGGTCATCATCTACCTCAGCCGTGCCAGGAGCCCTGAGACTGCAGCAGTGGGAGAAGGGGCACCTGGGCAGCAGCTCCCAGGCCTGCTCCTGCTGGGCCAGAGCCTCCTCTTCCTCTTCCTTGCCTCCTTCTAGCCCCACCCTGACCTGGGTGGGGCAGGAACAGCCCAGGGCTTCCCTAACTCACCCCTGACCCTGCCAACGCCTCTTATAAGTGCTGCAGGGGTCTGCAGTTGGCAACTCCTGAGGCCTGCATAGACGACTTCACATCTTCCTACCTCCCCTTCTAATTACTTCTGGAACACCACCACCCCCACTTCTAGACCTGCTCAAAGCTAGTGACAAGGGTAGAATTTAGTCCCATAACTCACCATGTGGGGTGCTCATTGCTGCTAACAGCATTGCCCCTGCCCCTACGAGAGGGCAGCATGCTAACAGGGTGATGTCCTACCCAACTGGGGGAAGCCTCATGGGGGCATTCCAGGCACTGCGACTGACAAGCTGACGAGGGCCAGGCAGGTGGGGGGCTGACAGGTCGGGGCTTGACTGGAGGTAGCCTGAGGCCCACAGGGCACAGGAGAGAAGGAGAGGATGGAGGGAACTGGCCGGCGCAGCCCTTAGGCTCTCACGACCTGCTGAGGCTCCTCCTGCGCTTTGGTGTTCTCTGACGACTTGGGGATTTGGGGGGTCCCTTTGCCTTTATCCCAGACAGGACTGGAGGATCCAGGATGAGCCTTCCTCCCCTCTCAGCCTTCCTCCCTCAGCCTGTGACCTCTCTTCCTTTCTCTCCAAGCATGCATCTGTAGCCTGCCCCTCCCAAGAGGCCAGCCAGCCTGGGGGCACAGAGAAATAAACAGCATTTCTGATGCTCCTCTGTGTCTGCCTGGAGTTTTGTCTGGATCTAGGAGCCCCTACTGGGGGATAGAATCTGGAGCTGGAGAGTCCAGACGCATGTGACAGGGGCCCATAAGACACACGCAGACAGTGCAGCAGGTGGCACAGGAGGGGTGGCCCACTGATGGGCTAGGGGCTGGGCCTCATGGTAAGCTGAGCTGCAGATCTTCCCTCCTCCAAACTAGCCCACAGGGCAAATGGGGGCAGGGGCTTGACAACCATTACAGAGGCTTCCCTGGGGTCTCTGATGACCCTAAGCAGTGCTTTATGTCAGCAGTGGCTCCAAGAAGCATTTTAGAAAGGGGTGGGGCGATGGAAACACCTGAGTTGTCGGCCCTCTTTCCTGGAAGAGATGTTAGGAATGGAGAGGAAAGAGGGGACAGGCAAAGCAAGATGGAGGAGATAAAAGAAGGGTGGAGACAGGGACATAGGACAGGGGAGAGAGAAAGCCCCAGGGACTGAGAACAAGAGAACTTATGTAAGGAAAAGCCAATGGTATTCCAAGAGGAAAGTCCACATGAAGACTGCAGGCCCCCATAGGAATCTTTCCCCACGGAGCAGGTGGATCAGAAACTGACCTGAGGTGAGGGGTGGGGCTGGCAGAGACCTATGGGTCTCTCAGAATGCGGAGCACATGGATGGGGTCAGAACCTGGGGACTCTACAGAACACTGTACCTGTGCCAGGTCATAGATGCATCTCCCTACTGCCTCCATCCTGCCCCTTTCAAGATTGAGGGTACTGCACACAGAGACAATGCCCAGAGCCCCCAGGACTGTTGCACTTGGCACAGAGGAGGCAGGAGGCAATGTGTCTGGGGTGGCAGCTGTTGGTCTTGGCTGCAGGCCAGACCCTCCCCGCTGCTCCTGGTTTCCATAGACCACCTCCCCTGTCTGGCCCCAGCAACTTGCCTCCCTGCCCCTCTTCAATAAGGATGACTCCACATCTGGGGG
>NW_007726633.1:493325-524167 GCF_000696425.1 Galeopterus variegatus | reverse complement strand
AAAGTGTTTGAGGCTGTAGAGGAGGCAGCAGGAACGTGGGTGTGGGCCTGGGAACTGTTGGGCTCTGCTAATTGTACAGACATTTCTCAAGGCCCTGCTGACTCCAATTTATGATGTGGCCACATTTTCCCACCCTCTGTAGCCCCCAGCCCCACGGTGGACCCCACAGCCAGAACACCTCTCTCACTCATGCATCCCCCACCTCCACCAAGCACCCAGCAGGGGTAGGGGCCCCGGTCATCTCCATCCCCTTCCCTTCTGCATACTCATTATGCCCGCATCAGGACGGCCCCTCACCAGCCCCAATATGGCAGCCCTTCCTGCCCCCACCGCTTTCCTCACACTGCCTCCCCATCAGCCCCGAAGTCTCCACCCCTCCCCAAGTCCTGCCTGTTCTTTAAGACCCAGAATAAGCCCTACTTCCAAAGCCAACACCCACACTACTGAGGGGTGGCATCCTAGGGTCGCCAGTCTCTTCTCCACCCACAAGGATGCAGCTATGGGTTCTCTCTGCCCCCACCCAGTGCTCAGCCCCACGTGTGACCAGAATACCCCCATCCCACCCAAGCCCTGTACATGCATGATGTTGATTTACTGACAGTGTGGGAGTTTTCCCCTGTGCACCCCTCCCCCTATAAAGAAGACTATTTCTCAGGGACAAGTTTATTACAGGGAACACACTAACCTCTTTCATAATAGCAAAAGGTGTAAAAACTACAAAAATATCTGGCTCTCCAGTGTGGGCAGCTCAGTGTGGGGCCTGGTTTGAGTCGTGACTTTGCTGCCCAGCAGGAGCCCACAGCTTCCTCCTGGGCTGCCTTACAGGCCACAAGGCCCAGGAGCCTTCCAGCCACTCCCCAGAGAGGAGAGGGGGAGAGCTGGGGGAGAGAGGAGGCGCTGTGGCCAGCTCCACAGCATGAGGGCCAAGGCTGAGCTGGAGCCGAGCTGAAATGCAAAGCTATTCTGGCCCTGAATCACCAACCCCCTTCCCAAGAAGGCTTCAATGAGGCCCTGCAAGGCTAATGGCAAAGCCAGGGTAGAGAGAGGCCTGAACGTGGCCACCCCAGCTCCACTGGCTCCTGGACCAAAGGCCTGATCTGCCAGTTGCTTTTTCCAGAGCCCTTGCTGGCACTCCACGGCCAAGGCAGACCAGAGCCCTCCTGAGCACAGACCTCTACCCAACAGTGGTGACCTCCCAGTCCCAAGGCTGATCACTGGAGCTTTGGTCCCAGGGGACCTGCTGGCAGAGTGGGTGCTGAGAGGAGGGCTGCCATGGCAGGGAGAGCTGAGAAGGAAGTAGATGGTAGGCGGGAATGTGCCTCAACACAGAAGGCCCTTCCGGTCCTCAGGACTGGGTGCCCTTGGCCTGGGCACCTGACTGGGCCGTCTTCCGGAAGGCCTGCAGGGCCGGGTTGTGCAGCAGCGTGTAGGCCAGACCCCAGCGGGCCCTGGCGCGGCTAGCCCTAGACCCTGCTCCCTTGGCCATGGTGTCCTTTGTCTGCAGCAACTGCATCCCTGAGAGGGCGAGACCTTCTGTCAGTCACTCAACAAACATCCAGCCAAGCCTCCCTGGCCCCCAGACCTGAGCAGAGAGTCTGAAAATCCTGTGCATAGTGAGAGTGGTGAGCCTGGTTTCCATGTGCCGGCTCAGAGTGGGACGTGAGGAGAAGCATGGGGCTGTGGAGGGGAGTGTGCAAAGGCTTAGATGTCACCCTGCAGGCGGCAGACAGAAGAGGGAGGGGATGAGGCCTGAGGAGAGACTGGAGGTCCAACCAGGACAAGGGCCTGGAGCTTGTCGCCCTCCCTGATACACACTTCCTGGACAGGAGGAGGTCACACTCCCTGAGGGAGAGGTGGGGGGTAGGGGCTGGCCTGGAGTGGTGGTCAGCATGACAGAGCCCCTTAGCAAGGTAGCCATTTCATTCTGTGTGTGCACACACATTGGGCGTGTGTGTGTATGTGTGTTCATATCATGGAAAAAATTACCCCGAGACTGGACCAGGAGGGGCAACCACTGGCAGCTGAGGGAGAGAGGAAGTGAGAATTTTCCTGGCGCTCACTCTGTGTGCTGGGAAGGGGAGCATGCCTCCTTCCTGGGAGAGCTGGGTAGACTCGATTCCCCCCCAATCCAGTGGGGGGTGGGGGGTTCACCTTCTTCCTCTCCCGGTCTGAGGCCGTCCTGGGGGGCTGCCGGGGACCAGGGCAGGGGGCTCCGCGCTTGCAGGAGCAGGTTGCAGAAGGCTGTCATGGCTGGATGCGACTGGCTGACTTCAATCTTCAAGAAGTTTCGGTATGTGTGGTATCCTGGAGTGGGATGGGAGATGGCAGCGCTGGGGAGGAGGGGCTTCCAGCAGTCTAGAGGAGCTCAGACGCCCCCTAACACACACACAGGGAGTGTGCATGCACACCCTGCCCCCAAGCAGGTAGACACGCCAGCACGTGGCCAGCACAATGCATGTGGGCACGTGCACACCTGCCAGAACACACCCCACGCGTCGCACACGCCTGCCACACACACCTCGGAACCACGCGAAGCCAAGACACAGCAGCACACAGCACACACCCTGCAGAAAAATGTGCACTCGGCAGGGCACACACTGCACGTGGCTACAGACATCCTCCAGGAACAGATGGGCACATGGACCAGGGCAGGGTAGACCCTTCCTTCACTGCCTAGGCAACCTGAGCAACCCCCAGCCCCTGCCCAGGGACCTTACCCGGGTCAAGAGTGGCGGCTCTTGGTGGCAGCAGGCTGAGGTCAGTCTGGCCAAGGTGAACGGCATTGTAGAGGGCAGAGAGGAGCACTCGCCAGGCGGCCACCATGGCACCCACCAGCACGTTGAGGGGGAAGAGGAGAAAGGTGGTTGCGTACAGCACTCGCCTGGCAGGGCAGGACAAGAAAGGTTGAGGCAGCCCCTCCCAGCACCCCTTCTCCAGGGTCAGTGTCAGACCTAGGTGCCCACAGCTGCTGTGTATTTATCAAGCACCTACTGTTTATCGAGTATGCCTTCTGTGTGCCCCACCCTGTGCCAGGCCTTCCAGCTCTCAACCCACCACCCTGGAAAACTGGTGGTGTTACTCCCTTCTGTAGGAGGGTAACTGGGGCCCAGAGAGATTGGGAGACTCAGCCAAAGCTATCTGGCTACTCAGTGGCAGAGCTGGGATTTAAGTCCATGTCCACCTGGGTCTTTCTATTATCCTGGTGTCTCCCACCTCCCTCCTCTGGGTCCCCTGTACACTAACTCCAAGTCCTTCCTGGGAAAGAGGTTCTCCCACAGCCTTGCCATCTGACACAGAACCTCCTTCCTGCATGGTTTTGAGAGGAAAGATGATCTGGCAGAGAGCAGCACTGACTCCCAAAGCAAGAAAGACCCATGGGGGTATTTCTGGCCCCCTGACATGTATTTAGGCCACTGTCCCTTTTCTCTGTGGCAAGCTCTTTCTACCATCTGCTGGCCTCCCTAATGGAGAAAGGGCAGAGATGGCAGTGGAGGGAGAAGGGCACAAAAAGAGAGAGACACTGAAGAAGAAGAGGCTGAGGGCCTGAGGGAGCCACAAGCCCAGGAGCCACCTCACCGGTTGGTCAGCTCTGGGCGTCCATGTTGGGTCTCCAGGAAGACCCACTGGGCTGCCATGTTCTGCAGGGTCACAACGAGGGCCAAAGTCAGCCAGAAGGGCCTGCAGGTGGGGAAGGGAAGGTGGTCACTGTTAGCAGCCCTCTGAAAAGGGGTCCCAGAGCCCTCCACTCATTGCCTCACTCACCACGAGGACTCCAAGGATCGTAACAGCAGAAGGTTCCTGCCATGGAACACAGGCATGAACACCAGGAAGGCTAGGGCTGTAGTTCCCAGGAAGAAGATGATCTGCTGCACCAGGAGCCCTGCCAGGGGGTGGGAATGGCAAGGACAGATACCAGATTCTATGGGAGCTGGCCCACCCCTGCCACTGCCAGGAATTCCAAGGGCTTCAGAATTGGTAAGACCTGGTTTCAGATCCCTGCTCTGCTACTGCCTAGCTGTGCTGCCTTGAATGAGTTACTTAACCTCTCTGAGCCTCAGTTTCTTCCTCTGTAGAATGGGGATAATAGTCCCTACCTCAGATGGCTGTCATGAGGATCTAATGAGATCATGTGTGCAGCAACTCTTTGAAAACCACAAAGTGCCTTGCAAACGTTATTTTTCCCAAATTGTTCCCAAGTTCTTGAGGACAAGACCACATTTTAAATTGATGTTTGCATTCCTACCAGCCAGAGCCTGGCATGTGGTAGACGCATGAGAATTGTCTACTGAAACAATCAGGCCAATTGATTACATAGGATAATGTGTACAAAAGGGCTTGGGAGGTACAACATCTACCAAAACAAGAAATTATGACTTCTACTGCTAGTAATTTCTCCACTCCTTTATCACCCTTCTCTTCCTCCTCCAGGGAGGTGAGAACTAAAGAAACCAAAGGGAGAGAAATCAGGTCCTTGGATTTGTGAAGCTGGCCCCAGCCCACATGTTTCACAGAGCTTCTTCACTGCAGTGCCTGAGGGGAAAATCAGAAACTCGGGGCGGGAATCTGGTCCAACTCTTTCAGGGCAGGACCCCCTTTGCAATTCCCAACCATGTCCACAGAACTCTGTTTGCATACCCCCAGTGACAGGGAGCTCATTACTTTTTGAGGCAGCTCATTACGGCACAGCCCTCCTTTACACGACCAGCTATGTGCCACCTTGAACTTGCCACCTCCAGATCTGGGTCCACACTCCATGTAAACACATGGTGGCACCCAGAATTCATTTTCATGTAAAGGGTACCCATTCCCTGAGGACTCCTGCACCCCCCAACCTGAGTGACCTTTCTGAGGGCAGAGGAAGCAGGGTGGGTCCCTGCTCTTGCTCTTGCCCCAGAGCCTACCCATCACAGACAAACACTCAGGGCAGCCAGAACTTGCTGACCACTCTTCCCCTCCCCCGCTGGGGCCTGTGTCTGGGGTGGGACCCGGGTCAAGAATGGATGGAGTGGGCAAGTGGGGCTCACCAAGGCAGGTGAAGGCAGTCTGGTAGGCACTGAAGCTCAGCCAACAGAATATGGCTTGGCGGGAGGCGGGAGGGCCTTGGGGTGGGGGACCCAGGTCCAGGGCAGCTCCTCGGTGCAGAGCTTGAAGGTTGGCCCTGGAGTGGGAGTGAGGGAGGCAGGGACCTCAGGGATCAATACACACTCCTTAAATTCCTCCTCTGGGCCAGCCTCTAACAAAATTCCCGGTCTAAGTACAATCCATGGCCATCAGCAGGGAAGCCCAGAGATGTGGGAGCCCAGAGGAGGCCACTAACCCAACCTGGAAGGTCAGGGAGGGCTGCCTGGAAGAGGTGATATCTGGCAGAATCTTAAAGGTGACTAAAGGAGACAAAACCAGGCAGAAGGCTCAACCTGAGCCAAGTCAGAAAAGTGGGAAAACAACAGTGAGAATGGAAGTGACAAGCAGCTCAGCCACCAGGGCAGGAAGCAAGGCAGGCAGGGACTTGGGGGACCTTGAATGCTAGAAGAAGTAGGGCCCACCCTGTGGGAAACGATCCCTGGGCAGGAACTCTGAGGGCTGTCAAATTCATGGCTAAGTGACCGGACCACCCCCTTCTTCTCTGCCTCTCTTCACTCACCACAAAAGGGCAAGATTGGCAGCTTGGTGTCCAGTGTCTGTCACAGTCTCACTGTCCCCACCAGGCCCCTCCTCACCCACACTGTCCCAGTGCAGGCCCATCCCCGCCTCTCAACCTCAGCCCTCTTCTTCCATTCACAGGTAAATGCCAGCTTCCCCAGCCTGCCTTCCTATCTAACCCAACCCCCAGGCAAACTCCACATGTCACCCCCAAGATAGCAGTGCCCTGTGTCACTCACAGACATTTCCCCAACCAGACAGGAACACCCCACGGGCAGGCCCAGGCCCCACCTTCCCCTTCTACCACCGTGCAGCCAAACTCAGGTGGGCTTGGGGTCACCTGCAGCCCAGGGCTTCCCCACAGGCCCTCCTGGGTTAGGGGTCCTGTAGGCCTACAGGACTCCAACCCCTCTCCCACCTCTGCTCTGCCACCAACCTGTGTGTCACCAGCGAACGGATCAGGACCAGGAAGGTGAGTGAGCAAGACAAGACCAAGGCCGAGATGTAGCAAACTGGAGGGTGGAGAGGGAAGAAAGCAGGAGGTCAGGGCCTGGAGGGCCTTTCAGGAGCCTCTGAACCGCTGCCAGGTGGTGCCTCAGGAGTGACCCCGGCTCCTCACCCCACTCTGAGTGGAGGCCTCTTGGCCAAGTCCCCAGTTCTAGGATCTGGGTGGCCAGTGACTTAGGCCACCCCACCTGCCCTGTGACATATGGTAGCCAAGATGGGGAGAGGCCAGCACTGAGTCTGCAGACCTGGCCTTTACCCTGGTGTTGCTGCTTCCATTGCTGTGTGACCCTCAGTGAGAAACTCCATCCAACCTGGCATCTGCCTCCAGCTCCACCACTTCTTGGCCATGTGGCCTTCAGCGGGGCACTCCATCTCCCCAGGCCTTGGTTGGCTCGCACACATGCTGCCAGGCGCACTGCTGCGCTGCCTCTCTCCCAGGACAATGCAGCCATACAACCCCGTCCATGCCTGTGCCAATGGCCTTTGCTCTGAGCACAGGGGTTGTTAGTCCACATCAGTGTGGCCTGAATCTATCAGAACTAGGGAAGTGGCCATCTCTTCTGGGGTGTGGTCATCCCTCCTCCCCACTCCCTCCCCCGACCCACGCCAAGCACACAGATAATGAGATTGCTGTGTCCACAGCTGCTGGGAAAGAGCGGATGGTGTGTCATGAACAAGTCCGGGTATTTAAGAATATCAAGCGTGCAGGCTGCAAGTCTCCCACCCTACATCCTCATCCAGCCTAGCTCTAGACCCTCACAGCAACCCCATGAGGTCAGACAGAGGAATTGCTCCTGCTGAGCCAAAGAGGATGCTGAGGCTCAGAGAGAGGGCCTGACCCAGCCCGCCACACTGCTAGGAAGTGATGGAGGGAGGTGTGCAACCATTTCGAAGCAGCTCCAGAATGAGCCCCAGGCACCTGCATCCTGATCTCGTCGGCAGCCCAGGGAAGAGTTCCTGGTTCCTATGCCCCCACCAGAAACTCAGGAGCGGGTAGAACAGGCACAGATGGAAGGGCCAGCACTTGATCCACATAGTCATAGGCTCTAGAGAAGTGGGTCTTGTGCTGGCAGCGCCTTAGGACCACCTGGAGCTGCTCAAATTCCCCATTGCCTGGGCTGCATCCGGACCAGTTACATCAGGATTTCTGAGGATGGGACGCAGGCCTGGCTTTGTGAAAGCAACACTGGTGACTGCAATGTGCAGCAGGGCTGAGAACCACTACTCTGGTTGCTTTCCAAAGGCAAAGCCTTCACAACTTATTTCTATCAGCAATGGATTGAAATCAATCAACCAGGCATCACTTACAGTGGTTCTCTAATTTTGCTTCCATTAGAGTCACCAGAAGGGCTATTCAATCACAGAGGCTGGGCCCCGTCCTCAGAGTTTCTGATTCAGTAGGTCTGGGGTGTGGCTTGAGCACTGGGAATTTTCAAAAGTTACTAGGTAGTTCCCAAAGGCAGCCATGGCTGAGAATGATGCTACAGAAACCCAGGGCTGCTCTACCTGCCCCTGGATCTTGCCTCTAGTGCCCTTGCAGGGCACTTTTCTGTAAAGTGGTTGGGAGAAAGCACTGGGCACGCATAACTCGGGCCTGCTGCACCACCCCTTCTGGAGCCAGCTTGGCTACAGTGAAGGTACATTCTGGACCATTTGCTGCCAGGAGGTGAGGAGCCTGCCTGCTAAGCCTGGCCAGTGAGTGAATAGGCTAACACAGGGGGAAGGGTTAGCAAGCCCCCTTGGCCACAGGCTTGGCTTTTGATCTCCATCTGTCTACCTCCTGCCTCTCTCTTACCCCACTGGCTCCAAACTTGGGTTCCTCTATACCCCAGAACCAATAAAATCTTCCTGCCCTTGGCCACCTCTAGGATCCTGCACCTGCCCCCTACTGGACTCTGCTTTGTGGATAGATCTGTCTTTCCCCCACCAGATCAAGGGCCTCAAGGACAAGTGTGCCTTTTTAGCTTCAGCACCCATTTTGCAGGTAGGGAAAATGAAGTCAGGAGAGATGAATAGGCTTGCCCAAGGCCACACAGCTTCAAAGTGATGAAGCAGAGATTCTAATCTGGTCGACCTGACCCAGAGTCCAAGCTTTCTGTGAATGATGCCAGGCTTACGGTTCAGGTGCCCATGAGCAGCCCTAAGAGAAGCTCTCAAAGTGCAGAAGACATTAACTTCTTAGGCTAAGAACAGACCAAAGGGCCCCCAAACACAGATCTGATCTTGCTTCCACCTTGGATTGCTGAGCGGTGTTGGGCATATCTCTGATCCTCCTTGGCCTCAGTTTTCCTTATCTGCAAACTAGGAGAGTAAACACTGCTCTGTTTGGTCCCTGCATCCAAGAAGATCTAAAATAAGAGAATTTGAACTTGGAAACTGCAACATGTGATTATAAATAAAGGTGTGATGAATAGAAGCAGAATCTATTGCCCTGGATATGTCACTTCTTGCCTCAGATTTCTTGCTGCGTGAGCTGGAATCAACAATGCTGACCTAACCGGGCTGCTGTGAGCAGGGGTCTGAGCTTGGATGTGGGCTGAGCTGTTCCTGCCTGTGACCCAGGTTGCAACTAGCTTGGAAAATCTCCCTAGAGATGGTATTTTCAGCCCACCCAGAACTTGTCACCTGTCTAGCTTGTGGGCCTCAGCAGCAGTTCCAGTGTAGCCTCTGGTCTGGGAGCCAGGCCACTCAGGAAGGTGGCATGGTGGTGGTCAGGTTAGGAAGCAGTTACTGCCCACACCTTTGGCCACTCCCCACTTTCTGCCCCTCTCCATTGCCAGCACACCCAGGTCCAGCCCAGGTCTGCAGGATGAGGATGATGTTAACAGTCAGTAGCAGCTGCAGAGCAGCGACACCTTCACCTGCAATGCTGGTAGCCTAAGCTCTGACCATTGCATGTTACCCCTCAGAAGCCAGAGTGCCCATACCAGCCCAGGTCTCCAAGCCAGCTGAGGGTGCAGGGCCCACAACTCCTGACCACCAGGCTTTGTCTGAAGGTGGTGGAGAGAGGTCCATCCTGGGCTTCAGGAGGTTTATGATCTCTTGGTTTCACTCTGCCCTGCTGTATAAGCTCAGGAAAATCTTTCCCCATGTGTCAAGTGGGGGCTCTTCTCAGTCTCCTCCACAGGGCTGTCGGAGGGCCCAGGAGGTAGGGTAGGTAGGTAACTGCAGGGCTAAGGGCTGCAGGAGGCACCAGGCCACAGAAGGGGAGGCTGATATCATTCCCTGGCTCAGGGACTTATTGTCAGGGGAGGGAAGGAGGAATGGAATAGCCCAAGAGGACAGAGATTAGGGAAGAGAAAGTGTGTGCCCTGTTTAACCCCAGCCCCCTGCCATGATAGTCCTCATGACAAGCACCCCACCTCATTGCCTCCTTTCCTCCTTCCCCACTCTCTGCTCATGTGTCCCATGGCCTTCCCCATCTCCACACCTCCAGAGTTGGTCAAAGACGGTGGGGGTGGGATATGTCACACAAGCTGACAAAGGACAGGAGGCTGCTGAGATGGTTGCTTCAGGTCTCAGAAACTTGGAACTGGCAATTAGGAGATGAGACAATTGAGACCCAGAAAGAGGAAGGAATGTGTCCAAGGACCCCCCCCCCATATGTCCATGGCAGGCTGGGACTGAGCTCAGGATCCCAGCTCACATCCCAGCAGTGACCCTCAGGGACCCTCAGAGGCCTCACCTTCCAGAGCCCACAGATGGTGCTTCACCAGCTCTACCACCTCCTGTCTGTCCTCTGAGAGCACGATCCCAAAGCCAGCCAGCAGGTAGGAGACATCTGTGGTGACCCCTGCCCTCACCTTCTGGATGGTGGGTACCACACCCACCAGCAGCAGCAGGGCCACCTGGAAGAGCCCCACAGTGAGCGCCAGGGCATGGCTATGCTCACACCAGGCACCCCTACCCCAGGAAAGGCATTTTCTTCAGTAAAAAACTCTGGCAGCCATGTGCCCATGGCCCCTCAGAGTGTCCTTATCTGCCTCTTAGAGCAAGGTTCTCATGCCTCTAAACAGTATGTTACAAACACATACAGCTTTATCCTAATAGGCCAAAGACAGGCCTTCAAGCAGCACAACTGTATATCGACACCTCTATCGTCCATATCTATCTATCTATCATCCATCTAAACTTCGAAATATAAAATTTCTAATTTTTCCGTGTTGGAGAAAGTAAATGAGCACAGGCATTAAAGCTAGACCAACCTGTGCTACCCTGAGACATTAGCTGTAGAAACTTGGCCAAGTCAAATTCACCTCTCTGAGCCTCAATTTCCCCCATCTGTAAAATGGAGACAAATCATACCTACCTCCCAGGATTTTAATTTTTGTTGTTTGGGGTTTTTTTTGGTGGGGGGGAGGCGGTGCTGGTGTTGGGGGGTTTATTGATGTTGTCTCACTAAATCTTCCCAACTACCCAAAGGGAAAGTAATTCTATTTCTTCTGTTTTACAGATGAGCTGCCAGGTTCAGAGAGATTGAATAACTTGCCTAAGTTCACACAGGGAGTAAAAAATGGAGCTAGGATTTAAAACCATCTTTATGTGACTCGAAAACCCATGCTCCGAGTCACTATACGAGCGCAGTGAGTTAGCAGCCCACTCCCTTCTGGGTAGGCCAGCATTCTTAAGATGGCCAGAGCAGCCGGACAGGATTGTGCGTAGGGCATTTGGAGAGCTGAGATGATTGAGCCTGAGCTGTTCCAGGCTTGGGGGTCAAGGACAAGGGTCCAGAGGTAAATGGTGCTATGGGGTACAGGACATACCTGGTAAATGGCGGCCCCTGTCAGGGTAGCTGAAAGCACCAGCTTCAGAGGGAGGCGGAATCCTGCAGTCCCCAAAAGAAGGGGTGTGGTGAAGAGCAGCACCCAGGCCTGGGAGCCCCCATCCCTCCCAAGGGGTCCAGGAACAGGGCCAGGGCTCACAGGACCCTGAACCAAGGCCAGGCCAGGGTCTTCCGCTTGTCTCAAGCAGGCAGTTGTCCCTCCTGATAACAAGGGTTCTGGCGACCAGGAGTCGCCCCCACTGCAGCTGCTCTGTGCAAGGGAAGGCTGAGGTCATCTGTCACTCTTGGCCTCATACCTCGCTGTGGAATGTAGACGTAGTGTCTGAAGCCGATCCAGGCCCAGGACAGGAAGCCAGGCTTGGAGGTGTGGGAGCTGCAGAAAGACTCAGCCAGGCGGGGCCCTCGGGAGAAACCCTGCCCCACGGCCAAGCCCAGTGTCTGACCATTCCTCCCCTCTGCCCCAGCCATGCTGCCCAGCGCCAGCCTCCCAAACATGCCTGCTCAGCACTGCTCGGCCCTCACCTGCTTTCCAGTGTCTTCTGCTGGCAAAGGAGGTTCCTCAGGTACTCCTCAGAGTAGCTGCTCTGCAGCCCCTGTGGAGACAGCTGAATGGACAGGCAAAGGAGACCTGCCTTGAGCCAACCCTGGGGCCCTAGCCCAGGGCGCTAGAGTGGATACCACATAGAAGCCCCAGAAAAATACTCTTGATGGTAGTGCTGGTGGTGGAGAGTGGGGGCGGGGTGGGGCTGACCTGTGGGGCTCAGGTCCATGCCCTCCAAAACTGCCCTTTTCTCGTCCACATGTACAAGACCAGCCAGTCTCCTATTGAAGAACCCTCAACGCTGGGAAGTTCTTCCTAAGGTCTGTCTCCAACTCTCTCCTGATTTACTCAGTCACATCTCATCACCGCTTCCCTCCCAGCCCTCTGGCCTCTGCTACCTGAGACTGGGGCAAAGGGCAACCTATGTCTCATGGACACGTCTATGACCACAACCCAGAATGGGGCCATTCCAGGTCAGACCCTCCAGGCCTCTCCTCCTGCTACTGGAGGAAGATCACAAGGGTGACTGGATTTGTCTAAGCCACATTCCAGGCTTTAATCTGCCTGTGAAATGGCAGAGGCCCATGGGAGGATGGGGTGGGCCACTGCCCTGGATCACTGGGAGCACACAGACAATTGTCACCTGTTGCTACGGCAACCCTGAGATCCAGGGCAGGAGTGGGTCAGCTCAAAGCTTGACTGGGTCCTTTGAGGCTTAAACCTCTTTGACCAAAGTCTAAAGAGGATTTTGTTCCTCTCAAGACTCGGGAGGAGAGTCTTGCAATGGAGGGGGAGGTGAGGCAGAGGAGTCTGGAAGAGGAGGTAAAAGGACTGGCAAGGCAGAGCTGTGCCTGGTGTGCTGTGTGTCCCCAGGGAGCAGCACCCCTCTTCTGAGCCAGCTGTAAAGAGGAGGGGAAGATGGGCCTCCTCCGAGGAGTATGAGTGTCAGGAAGGTAGGAGTGACAAGTACTTAGAACCATATTGCCTACCATGCACAATCCAAACCAAGGCTCAGTGGGCCTGTGTGGGACCCAGGGCTGCCCCTTGGGAACTTGAGCCCTCCCGGCCTCTTTCCTCACTCTCCATCCCTCCTCAGAATCTCACTCATTCTCTGGCTTCAGTCTGTTGATGCCCAAGTTAAGACCCAGTCCAGCCCCTCTCCTGAGCTGCAGACCTTATGCAGCATGCACCCATGACCGCATCACCCCAGGTGCACACCTGCATCCACCTCCCACGGGCCAGCAGCTGGCACCCCACCTACCTGCTGTCTGTCTTAGGCCTCTGTGTCTTCAAGCCCTTAGGCCTCTGTGCCTTCAACCTTTCTTGTGCCTGTCTCTCTTCCCCTTTGGGGGCCTCTGTGGGGTTTTCCTCTCCTCCCCATCTCATCAGGAAGAGTTACGTGATCCCGCCCGCACCCGGATTCCCATGGCATTTGGAGGAGCCCATTGCACATTTCACATTGCACTGTGCTTGTCCCTGCATCTTTCCTCCCCACCCCACCACCCACACACCCACCCCACCCCACCCCCTGCCACACACACACACAGACTGGGAACTCCTGGAGGTCAGACACAGTCAGTCAGCTTTGAGTCCACAACACCATGCACTGGGTCTGACTCATGGCAGGTGCTTAGAAGGCAGGTGCTTTAGAAGATCACAATATCTTTTAAGAATTCTCTCTCACCATGATGTATTCATTGATCCAAAAATTCAAAAATATTTGCTGAGTATCCATTATGCTGCAAATATAGTCATGAACAAAATAGACACAAACCCATCCTCTTTCCTTTGCCTGCAATGCCTTCTTCTTATTCTGTACCCACTCCAGATTCTCCCTGTCCTTCAGGCCCCTACTAAAGTCTACCTCCTCCAGGAAGCCCTCCCAGACCTCCCCTTTATCTGACATTATCCAACCATATCCAACCTAGAGTTGATTCATCATGCAGTTCTGCCCTGAGTACTTCCTGAATCACTTCAGCATCTGCAGAACTCTGATTAGGCACAAGGCTCCTGGCCTGCCTCACTTCTCCAGCTGGATCCTCAGTGTTTCAAAGACAGAGCTATGACTTTCCTGTCTCCTGACCCAGTTCTCCTTTATTGAGTCCCTGCTATTCATACAGCCCAGTGCCCTGGGTATCCTGGGTGCCAGTCAAAGGCCCAGCTCAGTCTTTGCCAGGGAGGGAGGACTAAGCAGTCACTCAGTGACTCAGCAAACATTTCTGAGAACCTATTACGTGCTCAGCCCTCCACCCAGCATGGCCATGTATATAGACATGGGGGAGTCCAGGGTGTCTTGGGTGCTCAGTAGGAGCCCACCCCAACCCTGGCCCTTTACCTCGGAGCCAGCTCCTGTCCTACGGCTGAAGCTTCTCACCAGCTGCACTGGGTACCAAAGGCTCAGGAATCCGAGGCCCAGAATGAGAGGCAGAGAGGCCAGCAGGGAGTAGTACTTGTAGATCTGGACAGACAGACACCCAGACAGACCTACCTTCTGCCTTCCTCCCCCAGCAGACAACCAGAATCTATTTTCCTTCCCAAGTCACACTGGGCCTGAGGATAATCTAGGGTGCCATGGGAAGGCTTTTGGTCCTATGGCCCCCCAACCTGCCACCCAGCACAACGTGCCCACTTCTCCTCCTTGGGCCCTCCCCCCAGTCTTCTGGATTCCAACGGGCCTAAGAGGAGCCAAAAGGGAGAAGGTTACACGATCCCTTCCTCACTAGTGGGGCTAGAATGAGCCCTGCACAGAGGACACCCACTTTCTATGTTCCTGTGTTCCTGGCGCATTAGGACAGAGACCCCTGAAAATCAGACAAAGGCCTGATTTTGTCTACATTCAGTTTGCAACCTGGGCATCAGGGAAGTACACACCCTACCTCCCAGGGTTGAGGCCTTCCTGGGTGCTGGGCCCCTTCATTCATTTACTCATTCATTTATATGTTAATTCAATATGCTTTTATTGAGAGCTTAGTGTGTGTTATGTTCTAGGTGGTGAAAGAGACTCACCAAGTCCCACCCTCTGAAAGAAACCTCCTAATTTTCACCTCCATCCTGAAGGATTGGTGTTATCAACCCCATTTACAGGTGTGGAAACCGAGTCTCAGGTGATGCTGTTTCCTCAAAGCACTTAGCCCCATCTGGCATCCCTTCATTTATTTATTTATTGTGTCTCCCCTTCTGGAATGAAAGCTCTTGGAAGGCCAGGGACTTTGTCTTGTTCATAGCTGGATTCAGCACCTGGAAATATCCCTGGTACAGAGTATGTGCTTCACATTTGTTTGTTGAATGAATGAATGGGTGAGTGAATTAATGAAGTGTTGAAGCTGGATTCAAATTCACATTGTGTAGCTCCAAAGCCTGCACCATCATTCTCTGAGTTCTAGACTGGCAGCTTCACACCCCTAGCCAGCAGCCAGCAAACCTGGTTCTGAGGTTCTGGAATTCTCCTTTTATCCCTGAGACCATCCCCCCACCCATTGCTCTTCACTTCCATTCCCACTGCAGCCTGACCAAAAGGAGGGCTGGGGAATCAGTAATGGGGCATTTCCGACTTCCTCTTATTCCTACCACATCCACTCCCCTCCCTGCACCCTCCTAGACTGAAAGCTCCCAATGACAGGGCCCAGCTGCTTTGTCCCCTGCCTCACCCAAAGAGAAGCCAAGCTTGGAAAGGGCATGTGTTTAAAGGAGTGGAATACTGTGCATACTGGGAAGCCCAGCACATCAAAGGAGATAAAAGGAACCACACTGGTTTAACAGGCTCCTCTGTGTGTCCCTCTGCCCTAGGCCACCGTGAGCTAGTGGTTACCTTGGGTGTCTGAGGACACTCTGCCCTCTGCCAGACCTGGACCCCAAAGTGGGCCCAGGACAGCACGCTGCCAAGCAGATGTGCGGCTCCATGCCTGGCTGTGGCACAGGCAGCCAGAGGGTAGTAGAGGACAGGGTAATACAGCAGGGCCAGCATTTTCCAGGGCCCTGGAAGGCAAAATAGGAAGAGAGACATGTGCTGGAGGAGCATGCATGAGGCCTGGGGCCAGCCCACGCATGCTTTTTCTCCTGTCTCCAGCAGCCAAGCCCCTCAGCTGGATCAGTGAGCAAGAGCCCCTGGTTCAAATCCAGGCTCTGACTAGTATCAGCTCTGTGCTTGGGCAAGTTACCTCTTGGGGTCTCAGTTTCCCACTCTGTAAAATGGAAATAATTGCAGTATGTTAGCAAGGATGAAATGAGAAGGCATAGGTACAGTGCTTAGCAGAGCACCTGAGTAAGTATCCAGTAAATTAAGCTGCTACTTATTGTTCCCTTCTCTGACCCTCAGTTCCCTCCCCTGCAAAATGGGACTAATATCCATACTTTGCAGGTCATTGTGAGGGTTGGATGATCTAAAGAGGTCATGCTGGGGGGCAGCAGCCGTTCCCATTGACAGCGGTCCTTGTTACCATCACCTCCTTGAGCCAACCTGAACATTCCAGGACCCCACCCTTCTCCCATCCGATCAAGCCCCAGGGCCTCCGCTGCACTGGGTACCTGGGCTGGGTGGTGAGATGAGGGTCAGGAAGGGCAGTGGGTCTTCGTCCAGCAGTAGCAAACACATGGAGCTGAAGAGGACCATGAAGACAGCAGCAGGCACCATCCAGGGCCTATCCCCAGCCCAGAAATCCACAGGGCTGGCACAGAGGCAGGGACAGGACAAGAGGGAGCTGCTCAGCCCCTGCGCCCTCATTACCTCCAGGCTATGTTCCATAAACTGGGAGGTAGAGTCATTCCCACCTTGCAGATGGGGAGACTGAGGCCCCTTCATGCATTCATTCATTCCATAGATATTTGTGGAATGTCTCCTATCTACCAAGCTCTAAGGCCCTGTGGCAAAGAACTCGGAACACACACACAGTGGGAACAAGCCCGAGTGCTGCTCCCTCCGCCCACCCTGGAATCTTCAGGAAATGACCGCCTCCATGCTCATCGGTCTGTCTTTCTGAGCTGGCAAACCTTCAGAGAGCACAGCGAGTCACAACATCCTTGTGCAATGGACGCCGCCCTGGGCCGGGTGTGGACCCGGGACAGGGAGCAGACAGCGGGCATGGCTGTCCCAGACGTCACGCCCCCAGGCTCAGGGCAGGCCACTCAGATCCTCCGCTTCTCCATTCCAGCTTGCCCTCATGCTCTGCGAGCTACGTCATGCTTCATTCTCCCCCAAACACCCCTCTCCCCCAGGCAGGGCAAGCTCTTTCCTGGACCAGCCAGAGACCCCAAGCTGGCTTCCCACAAAACCAGCACAGCAGGACCCACTGCAGTGTGCAGCCCGGGTCTGGGGTGCTAGTCTGTCTATACTGGGGTTCTACCACCATCTTCCCTAACCCTTGGTCTCTCCCACACTGGGCTGCCTGAGGAGGTATATCCTGAAGCTGGGTCCTGCTGGGCTCATATATCCCTGGGGTCTGGGTTGGAGTCCTTTCTCCCTATGTCCTGGACAACAGGAGCAGGAGGACCTGGGCAGATCCCTTCCCCTCTGTGGGGGTCCTGACTAAACCTGCAGATCTGGGTGGGGGTGGGCAGAGCCCCCAGGCTGAGAGAGGCAGGGAGGGGGGTGGTCACTAAGGCCAGAGCTGGTTTTTAGGTACCTAATAAATCACCCATTCTCCCAGAGTGGCCCTATCACCTGGGCCCTGAGTGGGGGTGCCCAGGCCACAGCACCAACCTGGGCAGTCCAGGCCTGCCATGCCCACAGTCAGGCCAGAGGTGGCGGCGCCTCACTAGTGCAGCCAGCAGCAGCAACACAAGGATCTGAAAGAAGAGCACAGAAGTGGGCTTGGGGTCCCCAGGCCTTCCCTGAGAGTCTGAGTCTGAGGGCTTGGCCTCAGTCCCCAGGACACTCATGTGGCATCTTGGGGACTGGCCAAGAGTAACAGAAGTCTGGAAGGTTGGACTTGGCCGACATCCTGGTTTGAGCCCTCACCCTGGGAACACTCCCAGATACCCCCTCCCTGGGGCTCCCAGCATCTTTCTTCACCAGCCCCAGCACGGAATACAAGTTCCCCTGCCCAGGCTGGCAGCAGGTTACAAGCCAGAGTGGACTCAGGTTGGACTTACCGACAGCGAGGCCAGGCAGGCATGGAATAGGCCAGGTGGCACACTGGGGTAGCAGGAGGGCACTGCCCTGCAGAGCAAACAACAGCTGGCTCAGGCCTGGGTAGGGCCCCCCTGAGTGTGCAGCTGTGTCTGGGGTTTAAGGTTGTCTACCCTGAGGCCCCACCCACTACTTCTCTCAGCCCTCTGATCTCTCCTACACATTCCTGCCTAGATCCACCTTCTCAGGGTCATTCCAGAGCCCTCATGCCCCTATGGTGTGCTGGTCCCATGCCAAGGTCTGGAGTCATAGGGATGAAGGAGGCAGGAGGCTCCCAGGGAAGCAGAGTGGGCCAGCTCGGCCTGAACACCTATATGTACTCACCCAGATGCTTCCTATCCTCCAGGCCCACTTCATCCTTCCCCCTCCAGGAAGGCTCCCTGACTGTTCCTTGGCCTCACAGACCTCTTCTCAGAACTGTCATTGAGCATACTACCTGGGTCAAGCAATCAAGTATTCAGTCCTACAATTTGCCCTCCACTTACCAGTATCTGAGATTGGTCTGTGCCTGGAATGATCATCCCTCTTCCCTCTCTTTTCCTGTTTCCCTCTCATTAAGGGCCTCTGTGTATGGCTGGGTAGGTTGCACACTGCACAAGCATGCCCAGCCATGGGAATGAGTGCAATCTGAAGTCCAGGTCCCACTACTCACCACGCCCCACATCTACTGAGCTAATACACCTAAATGGGGGTCCCTTTTTCTAATTATCACAGAGGCTCCCTATGGCTTGGCAGAGGGCCTGCTTTCACCATGGCTGAGCACAGAGGTAGGCCCATGGTGGAGATAAAGAGATCTATAAGGATAACAAAAGCCTCAACTTCCCCAGCTGGCTCGTGTGGTAGAAAAGGGGATCAGGCAGAAGCCCTGAGTTCAGGGCTAGACCTAGACGTGGGACAGCAGGCAGAACTGGTTACCTGGGGAAGGGTCTGCCCAGCTTGAGCCTGGGGGTACCAGAGGGAGAGCAGCAGTGTGGGCAATGGCAATGAGATCTGTGGAGCAAGGGTGAGTCTGGATGCCACCCACATCAGAGGCAGCATTCCACATCACCCAGTCCCTGCCACACATCCAGCTTTCTGCTGAGCCATATCTAAATACCCCAGCCCAGAGCTGGCTGTGACACCTGGCCCCCAGCCAATGTCTGGGCTCTGAGGCTCCCAAGGACACAGTTTCAGATTAGGGCCTTAACCTAGGTCAGGATTTCGTCCTCACGGGGTTCCTGGGCCCCTCTCCATTCTGCTCCCTCCCCCAACCTACACGGCAGGACATGGGGAGACCATAGGTTCTCGAAGTCAGCCGGGGAGGCAAGTAGGGGCACACCCTTGCTGACAGCAGGGCTGTTATCCAGGTGGTCAGAACCCTGAGTCCTCCAAACAACAGCTCTTTGCCCCAGGCCCAGGTGGGGCCTCTGTCCCTGCTGAGTGACCCAAGCCTGGCCAGACCGCAGCCCCAGCCCCAGGGGAGGCACACGAGCATTTTTCCTTCTCCAGTTTTGGATTTTGATGGAGAACAGATGTGCACACATCTGGCTCGGCAACCCCTCAGCCTCACCTTTCTGGTTCCCCAAATCCTCAGACAGAGCAGGGAGGCAGGGGATGGGCCCAGAGCCAGGAACAATAAGGGAGAAAGAGCCCTTGGTCCCACACAGGCAAGCAGTCCTCGGCAGCAGGTAGGGGGCACAGAAAGGCCCAGCCCCTCCACCAGGTGCCCAGACTAAACAAAGGTAGAAAGGGTGTGGGCAAAGGCAGCCAGGGATGGGCTGAGGCTGCCTCCCTCTCTCCCCACCCTCGCCTGGGCTGGCCTGAGCACTCTTGCTAAAGAGAACAGGACCTCCTCGTCCTTCCAGAGACTCTGAGACCATCCAAAGACAACAGGGCAGCATGTCTCCTCAGTGACCTACCCCCAGGCTTTCTTCCTCAGTTCTCTGCCTCTCCCCAGCCCACGCCCAGTGTGCCCAGAGAACCTGACACTGGTAAACACCACACCCCAAATGATCACCACCAAGACCACTAACCTCTTGAAGGCGAGCCAGCTTCCTTCAACTGCCCACCCCCCACTCCCCCATTCTGGCTACTGGCCAGATCTGCACCCAGGGAGCCACCCCAGACCTGCTGGATCTGAATCTGCAAGGAGGGGGCCCAGTAATCTGTATTTCTAATACATTACACAAGTGCTTTTTAGGTGACCAGCCTGGTCTGGGTCTCCCACCTCAAGCATTTTAATAGCAGGGCAAGGTTCTCATGTAACAGATGCGAAAACAAGCCCAGAGAGGCTGTGACTTGCTCAGGGTCACACAGCAAACAAGTGGCAGAGCTGGTCTCAGCAGCCCTTGTGCACCCCCAGCCACAACCAATTGGTAATCTCTGCCACATCCTACTGTGAGTACCCACAGAGCCTAGGACTCCACACTTACCCCTCGGGCTGGAGCTCGGTTCCGCCCTGGGGCTCATCGATGTACCAGCTGCCATAGGAGTAGTCATCCTCAGTCCCGGAGGAGGTCTGGTTCCCAGCTACCTGGGACGACATTCTCAGGCCCTTCTCCTTTGACCCCCAGACAAGAAGAAAAAAGCCACTACAGATGTGAAAAGAGGCTTAAAAGAAAAAAAAAAAAAAAGAAAGAAAACCCAAACAAAGAAACATTTCTCTTTAATCCTAAAGGTTACTTTCTTGCTTTTAGCTCTCTGGGAAAAACCCCTCAGGGAAGGAGGGCGTGGGCAGGCTGGCTGGAGGAGGGGAAAGGCCTCTCACGTCCCCTCCTGTCCTAATCTTGCCTGGTCCTGCAGTGATAGGTATCCCCTCGGGGATAGTGCACCTCCTCAGGGGCCCTGGGCTCTCAGGAGCATCTGTCTGTCTCGACAGCCATCAAGCAGGCTTTGGCTCAAAGGACCATTTTCAAAGATTTGCCTGGGCCGAGCTACCCACAAAGACCACTTCCTTCCTTCCCCCTCCTCAAGCCCACCGGACTGACCCACAGACACACCAGAAGGGAGGACAGGGAGGAAGGAGCTGCAGAGATGAAAGGGTGGGCGGGCTGCCCTCGGGCTCCACACAGTCTGCCTGGGCCCTCCCTCCTGGGCTCCCCGCCCCTCCTGCTCCCAGGGGTTCCAGTCCAAGCTCCCCCTTTGTTCAGGCTCCCTTGAGACCATCCCCAGCCTCAGCCTGCACCTCTCTGTCCCCTTTGGGCCTCAGTGTTGGGAACACACCATAATCCTTGACAAAACCCCCCTCCTGGGGAAGGAGGCCCCAGCTCCACTGACAGCCTGAGCCCCGGAGGGATGTGGCCAGGAGCGGCCCCCCAGCCCCCCGCACCTGATCGCACATACATACCTGCCTTCAGCACCTGCCCCAAAGCTCCCACACCTTTGCCTGCCACATCTGCAGTGCCCCACATGCGAGTCCAGCTTTACAGCCACCCCAGGAGACAGGCCACTGGAACTGGGCCGGGGGCAGAGGCAAGGAGGGGGAGCCAGTCCGTTCCTTCTCCTGGGGTTTCCATGGAGGAGGCAACATGTGTCTCACTGGTCAAACCTTTTTTGTTCCTACAGCTTGATTTCACAAGGAGATAACTCACCCCCACATGGTGGAAATTAGTCCTTTAAACACAAACCAGACCCACGGGTAGGCAAGAAGAGTCCCGCTGGCCTCCTGCTCCTCCCGAGGTGTGGGGTGAGGGTGAGGGTGCGGCCTGGGCAACAGCAGGGTCCCTCCCCTTCCTCCCTGCCCTGCGCAGCTGGACCCCTGGCAGGCTCCCCTCCCTCTCCCTGGCCCAGCCCGAGGGGCGACAAGATGCTGATGAAGGCACAGAGCAGTTCTCGGGCCACTCTCCCTGGGCAGAAGTTCAGGCCCCCTGAGACTTTTAGGGTCCTTTCAATATTCCACAGGGGTCTTGGGCCATGGCCCTACCCAGCTAAGGCATTCATTCAACAAGATTTTTTTTAAAAAGACGTTCATTCATTTATTCTTTTAACATACATTTATTGAACACCTACTATGGGCCAGCACTGTTCTGGGTCCTGGGATGTGAGAGATTGCAGTTTGGGGGGTGCACAGACAGGTAAGTAAATAACCTCAAGAGTCCGAGGGTTACAAAGATAAGGCACAGGGTGCTCTGGGGGTACCATGGGAAGTCGTATTTGGTCCGTGAGCATCGGGATGAAGGTGGGGGGAGATTCCTGAAGTAAATTTCAGTGGAGATGTGAAGGGCAGGGAAACATCAGCTGAGTGGAGGGTGGCGGTGATTGATGGTGGGATGGGGGGACATGTTCGTGATAAAGGAACAGCATGGGTGACATCTTAGAGTAGACAGGGCTCCTAAAGGCTCCCCCTCCAGATTCCTTAGTCAGGCCCACAAGGCGGGATTAGGGCCTTAGTTCCTCCCCCTTCTTCCCAGATGGCCCCTCTTCCAGGAACAGGGCTATGACTCCTCCTCCCCTGTCCCACAGGATGTCAGCGTCTGCTGACTCAGAGCTGAACCTGGACTTTATCTGATGCAATGCAGGAGCACACGCTGGCCCATCTGATCCCAGGGATTCGGGCTGAACCCTGCCTCCCAGGCCTGGGTGGAGCTCCCTGAGGCCAGAACTCTGCCTCTTCTTCCCACCTTCTCCCTCCTGCCCCTGACACACAGGGCCTGGTCCTGGGATCCTGGGATCAGAGGGACTTTGGAAGTTGAGTGACCATCGTCATCCATGGGCCTGTCCCATGCAGTCTGCTGCTGTGTCCTGGGGCTCACTAGCTGGGCTTTTCAGATCCCCCTGCTCCCACACCAGAACCAGGCAGTCCCCTTCCTGCTCAAGGGTTTCAGACCCTCAGCTTAGGGAGCTACCAACTCCTGTCTGATTTTAAATCCCCCCCCATGATACCTCCGAAAATTGGAGACCAGTCCCAGACAAGGAGCTCACTCCCCCTGCAATGCTGAGATGACAACCATGAACATCTCCACCTGTCAGAAACCACATCCTTCCTTGGGGGGATCCTGACTCTGCCTCCTCCCAAGCTGGTGCATTCATTCATTCACTCATCCAACAAATATTTCTTGTACGCTGACTATGTGCCAGGCAAAGTCCGTGTGCTGACAGTGCAGCAAGTCAGCAAGATAGATAACGTCCTGCACTTCAAGAAACTTAACGCATAGTGCAGGTTGGGGGAGACCAAACAAGTGCCATGAGGCAGAGGGTAAGCTGGAGGAAGAGCAGAGAGCGGACCAACAGGCAGCACGGTCAGGGGAGAAGGCCTCACTGATGAGGTGGTATTTGCCAGGTACCTGAAGAGAGAGAGGGAGGTACCCAAATGGGCACCGAGCAGAGGCATTCAGGCTGCCTACAGGAGCCTCCATCAGCCACAGGGGCCACAGCCGGGCCAGCAGAAGGGGGCCCCCGGCCAAGCCCAGGCGCAGTCCCTTCCCTACAGCACCCCCTCCCTGGACCAAATCGTGCTCCACCACCAAAGGGACTTCCTGTGGATACTGTCTCCCACCACTCCAGGGATAGCCCAGTACCGGTGATACCACCCCCTCACTGGTGAGATGCAGAAGCCACCTTCAGGGGGGCCCTAAACAGAGGGGAGCTTTGTCCCTCTCCCATGGTGTGGGCCCAGCAAACAGAGGGCAGCCTTGTGCCCGGGACGTTGGTTAGGGCAGGGCTGGGAAAGGGAAGGAGCAGGTGCAGAAGGTCAGGGCAGGGTTTCTCACATGGCTGTGGAAAAGGCTTGGTTAGAGAGGCAGCCTATCTTGGTTTGAGCCCTGGGGCTGGCTGTGTGACACTGAGTGTGTTGCTTCCCCTTTCTGGGTCTTGGCCCTGCCTTTGTCAAATCCAGCCTGGAAAGTCTTCAATTGTGGGCTCTCCTCTCCCCATGGCCCCCACTTCATGCCCTCGGTGACTTCATGGCCCAAGAATGTGGAACCAGCACACCAGCCACTGGTTGTAGCCAGAAGGCTAGAGCCACAGAGAGAGGCTGTGACTGAGTAGGTGTTCCCATGGCTTCCACCTACCCTCCTGGCCCCCAGCTCTCCCAACCACGGTGGTGGGGGCAGGAGGGCACGCTGGGTGGCCACATGGCTCAAGCTGGAAGGCAGACCCCATTTTCTTGATGGGGCTAGAATAGCTTTGAGCTCCATCTGCGAAATGAGACGATTAGCTCAGAGATGTTAGGAAGGATGCCACCTGGCCAGACAGCCAGCTGGCAAGGAGAAGCACTGGGAAGAGAAACATGGTCATGATGTGCCCTTACAGAATGTCTCCAAAGGCCTAGGCAGCAGAGTCCAGGGCCCCCTCTGGAGCTGGCTTTACAGGAGCGCTCATACCCAGAAGAGTCAGAGGCCATCCCCCACAATCAGGAGGCGAGGGGCTGGACAGGAGAGGTACTTGGGAGATGGAACTGCAGAAGCTCAGAGGGAAGGAAGGTGGGGAGAGTGGTGGTGAAGAGATGGCCTGAGCAGTCTTAGAGACTTCCTGGAGGAGGGGGCCTGGAACAGTCCAGAGAGGGTCAGGAAATGTAGCAAGAATAAGGTATAAGTGTCTTAGGAAAGCTGAGAAGGGGCACCTGGGAAGCAGAGAGAGGCAGGCAGGGGTCCAGCAGGCCTGCCTAGCTTTGGCCTGCATAAGCCCCTGTGGGCACATTCAGATGGGGCTGATGCCAATATCCAAGAAGCAGCCCAGGCCAGCAGGCTTCCTAGCTGGGCACAGATTGGGGGTGGCCAGGCCCTGCTCACTGTGGGAGGGGGCACTAAAAAGCTTCAGGACTCAGCCAATGAAGGTCATCTGCACATGGGCCATGCCTTGTCCCTCAGGCTGTAGCTGGCCCATGACGGCCTGAGGACAAGGTTTCTTTCCTCCTCCTGTTTTTGTTCAAGTTGATTAAACCTGAGGAATTTTTGCATCCAGGGACAGAGGGCCACATGCGTGCCCTCAGCAGCCTGTGGTTATCAAAAATCCCCAAAGGGCAAAGTGCTAAGCTCACCAGGAGGTGACAGACCGGGAGGAGAGGGAAGGCCGGCAGTGTCCTCAGGACCCCAGAAATACCCCCTGGGGCTCCCAGATGGTTCAGAGCATCTCCAGAATCTCAGCAACATTCCCAGAATTTTAGTAACACCACAAGAACCTCCAAAACCTCAGTATTGCCCCCAAGAACCCCCAGAAATTTAGTAACACACCAGAACCACCCAAATACCTCAGAAGCCTCAGACTCTGGCAAATCAAGTCCAAGCTGGAGCAAATGGTCAAGAGCCTGGGGAGCAGCTGCAGGAAGCTCAGAAACCCCCCATGCTCTCCCCCTCCCATCCCAGCTCTTGGCTCTGAGTCCAGCAGCACACCCAAAAGGCCTGCAAAACCAAACCTCAGCAACACCCCCGATCCCCACAGAACAGCAGAGAATGCCCAAGGGAATGCTTCAGTCCCGGAATGAGGGGTAGCCAATGTGCCTGCCCGTGCAGTGCCCCTGTCCCCAAAAAGCCCATGGGTAAGTGGCCAAGGCAGATTCAACCGCATGCAGGCCTGTGAGCTCAGGGTCTGCTCCCAGCACACACAGGTGCCTAACTCTGGCCCAAGACCAAATGTGACCCCACGCAGTGGGCTGGAAAGGAGTGCTGTTGGCTGCCAAGCTCCCGAGGGGAAGAGAGTGAATATCTTTTACCTCCTCCCTCCCCTGCCACGTGGGAGGGTCCGCAGGCCTGTGAGCTCAGGGTCTGCTCCCAGCACACACAGGTGCCTAACTCTGGCCCAAGACCAAATGTGACCCCACACAGTGGGCTGGAAAGGAGTGCTGTTGGCTGCCAAACTCCCGAGGGGAAGAGAGTGAATATCTTTTACCTCCTCCCTCCCCTGCCACGTGGGAGGGTCAGAAGCATCGTCTGATAGCCCCTTGCCAGCATTCTCACGCCCCCTCACCAATAGCATCACCAGAGCATGAGGGATAGAGGCTGGATGCTCTGGTGTGCATGTGGACGCTGGTGGGGAGTTGGAGAAAGGCAGCGGGCTGTTCCAGGAGAGCAGCGTGTTCTTCCCCTCCCAGACGGCCAGGCTAGAACTGACTAGGAGGAGGGAAGGTGGGGGGCAGATTGCAGCTTGGGACAAAGGTAGCTTTCTTACTCTCATGGAGTAGTGAGCTCCTCATCAGGGGAGGCAATCAAGAAGAGGCTGGTGACGAGACTCTAGAGGATTTTCTGCCTTTAGATGAGGACTGGTCAAAAGGTCATGAAGATTCATCAGCTATAAGACCCCCAGATTCTCCCTTCTCAGCACGTCCTCCCTGGGTAGTGCCACCATGGTCTGGCTTTGAGATGAAGGCTTCATGCTGCCCTCCTGCCTCATTAAGGACACTGATTGCTGGGAAGATCCCCTGAGTTCTCTCTCCTTGTTCCCCTCCTGACCACAGGACAGGGCTCTCCATCAGCCTCTTCCCACATGCAGCCAGACCCTGCTCACACATGACTCTTCCGACATATCCCTGCCCTCTAGACCTGCCACTAGCTCCCCAGTGTCCCTTGAGGACAGCCATCCCTGTGTCTCCAGCCTTATCCCTCAGAATCACTCAGCCCTACCAAGCCCACCACTTTCCTGCCACCAAGCCCTGGTTCATGCTCTATTTCCATGCCCCTCCTCCCTCCCCACCCCATGTGCCTTCTCGCTGCTCTCCTCCTGATCCAATCCTACCTGGCTTTCCAGGCTTGGGTCCAGCCCCACCTCCACCAGGAGTTCTCTTGACCTCTCCCTTCTGTATCTCTTCCTTTCCTTTATTGCTCACTCTGTGGAGATTCCAGGAGGGCAGGGTGCTCCTCAACAACTTAGGCCTCCTCCTCTGAGCCTCCGGCACCAGCTCTGGCTGGGATCCTGGAGGATTGGCTGCTTTTGTGGTCTCAGCAGTTGGCCCTGAGCAGTGTCCCCCGCACCTGCTTTAAAAAGTGTTTGATCTCCTCCCGGAAGACAGCTCCCTCCTTCCCCAGTTCTGGCCCTGCCCCTCCTCCAACCACCCCCTAGACCTCCCGCCTCTGATTCCAGGATCAGAGAAACCCACCCCACCCCCTTCTCTCCAGCTCAGGCCCAGAGCAGGGACTGGGGCCCCACACAACACACAGGGCAGCTTGTCTCCTGCAGTGGAGCCTCTCCACTCCCTAAACCATTTGCCCGAAACTTGATCTCCTTGGCCCTCAGAGTCACCTTGTGGAGAAGCCTGCACAGGGCTTTGATGGCTGAGTTTCCCCAGCTGTGGCCATAGATGGGCTCAGGAACCCCCTACTTACCCCCATTTGTCACCATCCATCACTCCCAGGGGGCCTTGCCTGATGAATTGCACCAAGCAGAAGAGGAACCACCAGCTCAGCTTTTAATAACCAGATCAGCATCCTGCTGCTGCCCAGCTGCACTGAGGGCCCTGACCATGAGCAGGGAGGGATTTATCACACTTTCATGGGGCTTCAGGGTGAGAATTCCAGGTATGATCCATTCCAGGGTTGCTGCTGCCCAGCTGCACTGAGGGCCCTGACCATGAGCAGGGGGGGATTTATCACACTTTCATGGGGCTTCAGGGTGAGAATTCCAGGTATGATCCATTCCAGGGGGAAGCCAAAAAGGCCCCCTCAGAGAGCTTTCTCCTCCACACTTCATAGACAGGCTTGTCGTTCTGGGGTCTTGCTCTTCCTCCCAAGTATATTCCTGCAACCTACAAAGCTGTAGGGACAGTGGCCCCTGATCCCTGTCACCTGAGTGCAGCCCCACCATGCTCTCTCCACTCCTCCTCCCCAAGAGTGGGCACCCTGCAGGGATACAAACAAGAGTGGGAAAGGAAAAGGTGCTCAAAAGATGCTATAACCTGTGCGGGAAGCGAGGGTAGGGAGCGGACAACAGCACAGACAAGAAGGGCGAGCCTGATTTCTTAGGAGAAAGGAGCTGGGGAGATGGCCTCTTCCTCCCCAAAGGAGAAAGGGGGTGCAGTCAATAAAAGGGTGGGGCAGCCCAGGGAGCACAGGCTTTCGGATGTGAGATTGGCTTCAATGATTGTGAAGCCCCCAAAGAGAGGCCACAGTCAGGAGAACAGTGCCAGGGCAGAGCCTGCCCAGCAGGAGAAAAGAAGGGAGGGAGGGGAAGAGGGCAGCCCAAGCCAGACAGGGAAGTGTCCAGCCAGCTCGGATCTGACCACCCTCTTCCCCACAGAAAAGAAGGATCATTCCCACTCAAAGAGAAAACTAACTTTGGCTCATGTCTAGGAATCCATCCTCAAGGAATGCTTGCATATACGTGTATATGCAGAGAAGATGCCCAAGGCTCTTTGTAGTGGCAAAGAAATGGGCAACAAGCCCAATATCCACCAATAAGCCGATACAGTGAAGTATTATTTTGCTGTTAAAAAGAATGAGGTACCTCCCTGTGGACTGACATGGTAGGATACCCAGGACATATTGCCAAGTAACAGTGGCCAAGAAAGCAAGTTGCTGAACAATACATAAATCACGATCCCATTGTATACTTCCTTAGGTAGACATATGTGTGTGTCTGTACACAAAAAGTGAATCTGGCAGACACACAGCAAGCTGTTCACAGTGGTCACAGTTTGGGGAGCGACGAGTTTGGGAGGATGAAGGGGGATTTTCACTTGTTTGAAATGTATGCTAAAAACCTTGCATTGCATGTGTAATTCTGTTTGATAAGCAAAAGGAAAATGTTGTAAGGCTGCGCTGAAGCCTGCTGTGAGTAGGGAGCTGCGAAGGCATCACTGAGCTGTGTGAAACAGATTCCATCCCCAGCCCAGCACTGCATGTTCTCTAGCCTCCCTTGAAGCTAGATGCACGCCTGAGGCTAAGTATTAGCCAGTGAGATGGAAAAAGAAGGGTTGAGCATCATTCCCAGGATGTGTTCTTAAAAAGAGAGGTGTTTTCTTTGTCCCTTCCTCTTTCCAGCTGGCTGAAATGCAGTTGTGATGGCTGGATCTCAAGTAGCCATTCTGGACTTTGAGGTGGAGGTCATGAGCTAAGGAGGATAGAGTAGTAAGTTAGCTGCAAAGACAGAGCCCGAGCTAAGGCTAGATCATTAGGCTGAAGAAGACCTCAGAGACTTCTGCTCTACCCACATGCTCTATCACATCCACAGGCAGTTGAGGCCCAGAGAGGCCACATGATGTGTCAAGGTCAGTGACTGAGCAGGAGATGTTTTGCCAGAGACTCCCCCCAGCCCTAACCCCAGCCCCACAGCTCACCACTCTTTCCCCATAAACCTCCCTTCCTAGAGCTTGGACTCTCTTCCATTCTATGGCTGCGAGACCCCCTCTAGGGTTGAAGGAAAGCCCCCAGAATTGGGTAAGCCGAATGATAGGCCTGGGACATACCTGTCAGCATTCTGTCTGATGAGAACACAGCAGAACCCCTGCCCACTGGTGCCCACTGGTGGGCCTGTCTGTCAGTATCTCCCGCTTGGCTTCTTTCTATCTCATTGTCCTGTCTGCCTGTCTGTTCCTGTCCATCAGTCTCTCGTTCCATCCCCATTACTGTCACTCCGTCTGACTCGGTCCATCTCCTATCTCTCTGTCTCCCCTTCTCTCTGCCTCATTCTTTCTCTGTGTAATGCTGTGTCTCTCTGGGTCTTCCTGTCCTTTCCCTTTTGCTTCTCTCTCCTACTCTGTTTGTCCCCCCTTCCCCCACCTGGCTATGACATTTGTATCTCTCCTCCTAAAAGTTTTAGGCAGGAACTTTTCCAAGCTAGCCCCTGCCCTGCCCAAATCTCTGGTCTTGGGCCCTGTCCTGTGCCAACTTGGTGCTGCCCTGACAGCTCCCGTCCTCTTTCTCCCCTTACCTGCTCTGTCTATCCCCAGTGCTGTGAGAGAACTGGCTCTGGTCTCAGAACTGCCAGAGTCTGCAGGGCCCTGAGCCAGTTGGATGCTGTCTCAGGGGTTTGAGTCCTCAGACGCTGGTAGAGCAGTCAGGCCACTGAGTACATGGAAGGCAAAAGGTCAGTGCTGCTGACGCTACCAGCAAGGCTACCCTCTCCCTCCCACCACTCCAGGAACTTTAGTCCCTCCAAGGCAAGGCTGGCAGATGGGGGCTGTCAGAGTGAGCCCAGGGATCACCGGTGTGGCCCTAGCTCCCCTCCTCCCACTCCTGCACAGCTGAAGGCCAGAGAAAGAGGGCTTCAGGGGCAGCCCAAGACTCTCCTGACAGTGTTCAGTGCTGGAACCTGGAGCAAGAGGCCAGAAGAAGGGTGCGCAACCTGTGTGGGGGACAGAATCATAGTTACCACTTACAAGGGACAGTTTCAAGGTAGCCAAGCCCTCAGTGCAGGGAGGAGACTGGGCTTCTAACGTTGTCTTTACCACTTACTAGCTGAATGGCTGCAAGCACAGCCCTTCCCTACCATGGCCCTCAGTTTTCCTATCTGTGCAATGGAGACTGGCTGCCATGTTTCACTTTGCCAGTCTGAGTCTGTGATTCTGTCACCTCGTGAGTCTCTGTGAACTTGAAGGGAGTGGAATGTGGGCCTGGGACAATGATTTCCTTGTGGAAAGTTGGAGGCTGCTGGAGGCGCTGGGTGTTGAAGGCCCAGTCCGGAGCAGTGATGATCACATGATCACACTGGCCAGGTCGTCAGGAGACCTGAGGTCAATCCCTTCACCACTCCTGATCACTCTGAGCCTCTGTTTTCTCTTCTGTGGAAGGGGATAAGAGTCCCAGCCCCAGGCCATTGGCAGGATCCTGTGGACTCACAGATGTCTCTGCTTGCTGGGAAGAATTCAGCTCTGAGCAGAGGCCAGGAGTGGGATGGGGTGGAAAGGGAGCTGGAAGTGGTCCTTGGGTTTGGGGGTCCAAGAACCCTCAGGGGCCATGGGAGGGTGTCGGCAGGGAGGAGGCTGAAAGGAGCCATTGTGGGAAGCAGGAAGGGGGCCCTCTGGGGTGGGCTAATTACAGGCCCAGGCTCCTCCAGACAAAGCCAGCGGCTCTGAGTGCCCATTCTTCTAGGGAAGAAAGATGACTCGAGGGCCTCATTAAGGTCTTTCATGCTGGGGCTACTGTGGAAGGTGGCTTGGAAGTCAGCCTTCCAGGACCGCTCCCTCTCCATTCCCCCCCACCCCCCCACCCCTACCCCTACCACTTCTTGACTCCTTCTGGGGAAGCCAGGCCCTGCCGCCTAGGGACAGCTTCACCTGGAGTTCAAACCTGCAGGAGGCTGAATCAAGGAGGCAGATAGAAGTAGAGAATCCTGGGAAGGGAACAGGGATTTGGTCCTGCTGTGCACCCCTGAGCTCAGTTTTTCCATCTGTAAAATGGGAG
>NW_007726633.1:490829-492882 GCF_000696425.1 Galeopterus variegatus | reverse complement strand
CCCCACCCCTACCCCTACCACTTCTTGACTCCTTCTGGGGAAGCCAGGCCCTGCCGCCTAGGGACAGCTTCACCTGGAGTTCAAACCTGCAGGAGGCTGAATCAAGGAGGCAGATAGAAGTAGAGAATCCTGGGAAGGGAACAGGGATTTGGTCCTGCTGTGCACCCCTGAGCTCAGTTTTTCCATCTGTAAAATGGGAGTGCCATCCCGCTAACATTCATTGAGGTTTTCAGACTATCTCTGCAGAATTGAGGCCAGGCACAGAGAAGCCTGTGCATCCGGAGCCCCAGCCTCCTGCCCTTCCACTTACCCTTCATGCTGCTGCACTCCCTCCTGGGCACCAGCTTGCCCACTGAGGCACCAGGATGCATCTCTGAAGTCCAAGTTTGACTCAAAAGCCCAGAATGATCTTTGCTTCTCACAGATGGAATCCAGATGAAAATAGACAAAAAAAAAAAAGGTTTCTTAATCTTTTCTGCACAAGCAGAACCTGTCAGGTTTGTTCATCAATTCATTTATCCTTCTATTCATCCATTCATCCATTTATTCATTCATTCCATGATGCTTTAACCACCCCCCAGCCACCCATCCCTTGCCCAGTTCTGTCCTGGGCACAAAAACATTTAGTTGGGTGTGTGCAAGTCACCATTTGAGACAGAAGAGGAAAGTGGAGTGTGATTGAGGAGGGAGTTACTAATCCACATGGCAGGCTGGAGGCTTTTAGCCAGTCTGCAGGATGAGTAAGGTTGCACCAGGCCTAGCCGGGCGGTTTCGGCAGAGGAATCAGTACCAGCAGGGGTAGGGAGGTGAGAAAGGGCAGGCCTGGCCTGGGGCAAAAGTGAGCGCCCCCCAGGACATTGTGCTAAGTGAAATAAGCCAGGGCAAGAAGACAAATACCGTGTGATTCCGCTTACATGTGGTGTCTCAACGTAAATTCCAAGAGGCAGAAAGTGGAATGGAGGTTGCCAGGGGCAGTTGTTGTCTAATGAGTCTAGAGTTTCAGTTTTGCAAGATGAAAAGAGTTGTGGAGATCGGTTGTACTACAATGGGAATTACTTAACACTATGAACTGTACACTTAAAAATAAATAAGACGGTAAATTTTATGTATATTTTACCACAATTTATTTATTTAATTTTTTTAATTTTTTTTTTTTTCTTAAAAGATGACCGGTCAGGGGATCTTAACCCTTGACTTGGTGTTGTCAGCACCACACTCACCAAGTGAGCAAACCGGCCATCCCTATATGGGATCCGAACCCATAGCCTTGGTGTCATCAGCACCACACTCTCCCAAGTGAGCCACAGGCCGGCCCAACCACAATATTTTAAAGTAGCCATCCACACACACGGACTCGCACCAGAAAAAGTGAGCCTGCCCAGAAGACACAGTACAGGAGGGGAAGCCAGAAATGGGAAGGGGTAGGGATGTCAGATGGTGGAGGGCCCTAAAACATGCTAAGGCCAACATAGGCCCCTCAAAGCCTTTGAGGAAAGTTAAGCAGAGGGAAAGAAGGGGAGAAGAGGGAGAGAAGGAAGTGTGGAAGGGACTCGGGGTAAACAGACTGGGGAAGTCATGATTCTGTGCACAGACCTTGCTTGCAGGGCGTGGGCTGGGGTGCAATGCCCGTGGTTGGCCCTAGTGCAGAAGGCACTGATCCCTATCTTGTAACATCTCTGGGGGTGGCTTCAAACATGCAAAGAAAGAGAGCTGCTTTTACTGAATCACTAAGCTCCAAGACCTTGGAACTGTCAGAGGCAAACCGGGGCCTCTGGATCCAACTCCGGAGGCAGGTTGGCCATGCCCAGATGTTGAGGTGAGGGTTTTCAGGTAGCCTCTGCCACCCACCTCCTACCTCAAACAGCCATACTGTGGCCTTTTCCAATATGACTTATACAGTTTCAGACCACCAGAACTGAGGGATGACTTATCCACCCCACTCCCACCCATTGTGCAGACACAATGGGACAGATACCCAGGGAAAAGGTATCTGGTCACTAGAACTCTTTGACTCAGTTTCTCCTTGGGAGACCTGAAGAAACTGAATTTTTTT
>NW_007726633.1:487300-489604 GCF_000696425.1 Galeopterus variegatus | reverse complement strand
CCAGGACATGTCTAGTAAGGAAAGTGCAGATAGACTTAGAATCCTTAGGTTCAGATCTCAACTCTTACTTATAGCTGTGTGATCTGGGATGAGTTTCTTCATATTCTCTCAGCCTCAGATTCTCTATCTGTAAAATGACAAATAATTATATTTACCTAACAGAGCCATGTAGAATACCTGGTACCCAGTGCTCAATCAAGAGCATCATTAATGATGATGACAATGATATTGGACAATGATGATAAATGATGATGATAGAGGTGATGATGGTAATGCTGGTGATGGTGGTGATGGTGATGGTCATGGTGGTGGTGATGGTGATGGTGGTGGTGATGGTGATGGTGATGATGGTGGTGATGGTGGTGATNGGTCACTAGAACTCTTTGACTCAGTTTCTCCTTGGGAGACCTGAAGAAACTGAATTTTTTTAACTTGTATTTTTAATTTAATTTAGTTTAATTTAATTTAATTTATTATTACCATATTCATTCTTACAAATCGTGATATTTCTTTATGCCCTTTACCTGACCTATCACTTCCTAAACCCCTCCCTCCCTTCCCCCATCTCTAGTATCCTTAGGTTTGTTCTCTCCTTCTGAATTTTAATCGTTGCAGAAGAAGCCTGCCACATACTTTGGGAAACTTAACTGGGCTGGCCAATACTGTATTTAGATTGGCATCTTTTACCGTTTGAAAATGATGCATTCCAGTCAACATAACTTCAAGTGAACTTTTTTGAATGAAACCTATGCTGTCCATAAATGTCNCCCAGGGAGCAGACACCATCCCTGACCACCCCCACCCCCGCCTCCTTCCCCTTGAGACACACCCAAGATGAGAACTCTTGGTGATGAATAGGCATATAGACACAAACTTTCCCAGAAATGGGAAGTTCTAAATGCCACACGCCCATGTGCTCCCCACAACAGAAATCCTCATCTCTAACCCTGCTCTGATGTTTTACCTAGAATTTTAATATTCCAGCATACATTCTAATTTACTTATTTTCTATATTTAGTGTTTATTTTTGTCTGTCTCCATACACTTCCCCCACTAGAATATAAGCTTCAGGAGGACAGAAATCTTTGGTTCGCTGCCATATTCAGAATGCCTAAAACAGTGTCTGGCACACGGTAGGTGCTCAATAAGTATTTGTTGAATGAACAAATACTAATAAGGAGGGATCAGTGGCTGCCTTTGTTCCCTGGGTCAGGCCCAGCTTCCTGACTTGTTACCTGGTTTCTCCTCAAACAAACAGAGAGGGGTGGGGTTTGGCCCTGAGCACCCAGCCTGTAGGCTTTCAGACTTGGGCCCAGGCTGGGACTGTGGGTGGGAGGGGGCAGTGCCCACCCTTGGGGTTAGTTTCTGACAGTGGCCATGGCCTTCAGGGGGCCCGAACCCTGGGTCTCTGCATCCCTGCTGAGCCAGAGGCTGAAGGCTGAGGAGAAGACACTGGACCTGGAGTTTGAAGTCTTGAGCGTGGGGTTTCACAAGGAGGGCAGATATGCCCTATGGCTGTCAGCTGAGAACCCCTTGCAGGCCGGCTCCGGGGCTGGGGTGCAGTTGCAAGTGAATGATGGGGAACCCCTCCCTGCCTGCTCCGCTGTCACTGATGTCATTGAGCAGCAGGGTCCTGGCCAGAGCCTCGCCCTCACCAGGAACAAGTTTATCTTTACTTTGCCCAAAGGTACGAAGTAGGGGTGGGGGTTGGGGGAACAGAAGGACCCTGGAACTCCTGCCTAGCCCCTGTCAGGGACCCCAGGGAGCCTCAGAGGAACTGGAAAGGGTAGGGGTGAAGCTCCAGACTGAATCCAAGGCTCTGCCTCTGTGACCTTGGGCAAGTGCTGGCCCTCTGGGAGCCACTGCCTCCTTCAATGTGACTTGGGGACACTGATGCTGGTCACACAGGTCAGGTGAGAAGGGAACAGAAGGGCAGATGAGAAATGGCATGTGAATTTAAAAGATCTGAGCCCATAACAGATTTGGGGCAGTCCTGGGCACTGGACATTACACTGAGTAATATTAGGACCAGCCTCCTGAGTGTGCAGCCCTGAGCACCACTTGCTTGTGAGGATGGGGGATAGACAGAGATCAGGAGACCTGGGCTCTGCCTTCCAGGAGCTCCCAGACCAGCTAAAGAGGCAGGAATCCCAAGCAGAGAATAGTTAATTGAGCTGGAAGGAGCAGAAGATCCATGCCTAGACTGTGAGACCACCCAGGCAGGCTTCCTGGAGGAGAGGGGCAAAGGGAATGGGGAAACCAAGTCCCAGGCTTCAGGTGGCCAGAAATCAGGGGCAAATTGAA
>NW_007726633.1:471222-486527 GCF_000696425.1 Galeopterus variegatus | reverse complement strand
AAAGGGAATGGGGAAACCAAGTCCCAGGCTTCAGGTGGCCAGAAATCAGGGGCAAATTGAACCCTTCCCCAGTCCAGGGTGGTGGCAAAACCCAGGACCATCCATAGGCTCAGAGCCTCCCCTCCTCACCCCTGGGGGCTTGGATTGGGCATTGGTAAAGATAGGGAGCCATGGGTGGTAGCCTCAGAAGGGACCACCCACCAGATGACCCTCTAAGACTGGGCAGCCCAGGTTTTCCCAGGGCCCTGCCTGTCCTCCTAATCTCCTGGTGGAGGCAGGGAAGACTGCAGAGCTCATCTTTGCACCCCACGGTCCCCCTCCCAGGGTTCTGCAAGAATGACGGGCAGCACGATGCATGGCTGCGGGTGGAGGCACTAAGGCTGGACGGAGCCTCTGGACAGGCAGCCCAGCGGGTGGGCGAGGCCATCTTCCCCATCTACCCACGGCCGGACCAACCGCGCATGAACCTCCTCACAGCATGGGAGCATGAAGACCTGTACCGCTACTGTGGCAACCTGGCTCTGCTCCGGGCCAGCACGGACCCCACAGCCCGCCACTGTGGGGGTCTGGCCTACAGCGTGGCCTTCCATGTGCACCGGTCCCCTCAGCCTCCCACCTCAAACTGCCCTCGAGGGGCCAGCCAGGTGGGTACTTCCTGGGTCCAGCTCAGGTTGTGGACTCACTGGGCACAAGGCCCAGCCTCTCTGATAAGCCTGACTGCCCCCATCCTGCACTGAGCAGAGCAGCAGAGTTTTCCAAGGCTGCCTCACTCAGTTCTAGGGCCATGCAGCCTGAGGACGGATGCAGGAAGTCTCAGGTTGGAAGGGCAGACAGAAAATGTAGCCAAGGTCACACCATGCAGGGACACAGCTGGATGGGGCTTCTTTTGCCCGGTGGGTGAGTGTCCCTTGAGACCCTTCAGTCCCCAACCTCAATTTTACACATTCTCATCAGATTTTGGGAGGGGACCCCGAGTGACCACAAGAAAGAAATCTCCTCTGTGTGCCCACCCTCAAGCCCATCTGGCTCCCACCATGAGCAGGAAGGACTCAGCTCAGAACCAGGACCCTGTCAGTCTCAGGCCTGGGTAAGGGGTCTTGTCCTTATCTGAGCTGTAGGAGGGCTCCCCAAAATGACCATGTTCTGCGACCAGGCAGCATGTCTAGAAGGCTTCATAGCCAGCACAGGTAGAAGCAGGTAAAGAAGGTAGTAGCCCATTTCACAGGTGGAGAAACTGAGGCCCCATGACGCTTGATTCCATTTAATGTCAACACAACATTTCCTGGGGACTTTTGTGCACAATAGTGCATGGACTCCAAAGCTAGGTCAGTCCCTAAGTTCAGAGTGTCATCTGGCTTGAAGACAGTTGGAGAAAACATGGGCATCATACGTGGTCCTGTAAGGCATTTGCTGGAAAGAGAGCTGGAGAGGGAGTGTGCATGACAGGTTTTGGTGCCTAGGAAAGGCTTCTAGGAAGAGACATCATTTGAGATGAATCTTTCATGCATTCCTTCATCTACTCATCCATTCATTCATCCGTCAAACATTTGTGAAATGCTGACTCTGTCAGACCCCATGCCAGGTGGGTAAGATTTAGGGATGGCAATCTGGGCTTGGGGGAAAATATCCCAGGGGGAGGGACCACAATAAATAAGCTGGCTAAGGAGAAGGAAAAAGGTTTGGTTGGCAGCAGGAGGATAAGATGAGGTTGGAACCAAAAGTGTACAACCAAAAGGTGCCTGGCTCTGCTGCGGTGCCTGGCTCTGCAGCGGTGCCTCACTCCCCAGCAGTGTATTGGTCTGGCTGAAGCGGAGCGCAGGTGGTGGGATGAGTCAGGTGGGAGAGGGCGGATGGATGGGAGAAAGTAAAGGGAACAGAGGGGATGGTAGCAGAAGAGATGGATATTTCAAGTGAGAGATAAAGAGAGATCAGCGCAGGTGGTGGGATGAGTCAGGTGGGAGAGGGCGGATGGATGGGAGAAAGTAAAGGGAATAGAGGGGATGGTGGCAGAAGAGATGGATATTTCAAGTGAGAGATAAAGAGAGATCGATGGATATTTCAAAGGTGGCAACGGTGAACCACCAGAGGAGTTTGTGCAGGAGAAAGACAGGACCTGAGCTATGCTTCAGGCAGAGTGATCAGACAGCATGTGCCAGGAGAACTGTAAGGATGACCACAGACCCAGGGACCTGCTTTTCTTGTCCAGATCTCACAGCCTATTAACACAGCCCATTTCAGCCTTTGTTCATTTATTCATTAATCAATCAACACATACTTTTGTCCACCTCCTGTATGCCCAGCTCTGTGCTGGGTGCTGAGCTTGTAAAATGAGATGGATGTCACTTGGATTCCTAGATGACATTCTGTTCCTTCAACACTGCAAGCTCCCTAACTTCAGAGCCTGGGCCCTGGCCCCTCTGTCCTACAGTTTATCACAGGACCAGGCACACAGGAGGCTCAGAGCTCGGAGAGAAGCTGTGCCCTGCTCTCCATGTCCCAGCATGCCCTGGCCACCCTGAGCCATGGCCATGTGGATGTGCTCTGCAGGCTGCAGCTCTAAATGTATGTGAGGGAGGGGTAGAGATGGCTGAGTTGTCCTCAGCAGCTCTAATTTCTGTTATTTAAAGCCATCATCTCCCCGCCATGCTCCCTCTTAAAGTGTCAGATGTCTGCTTCCACCAAGATAAGAAAATGGCTTTCAAAGGAGAGAAAAATGGCTTCCCTCCTGGGGGGTCAGCAATCACAACCCTCACAGCAGAGCCAGAAAGTCCATGGGGAACAGATATTGGAGAAGGGTCCTTCAGAGAACAGAGGGCTGTTTCTTTCGGGTCAGGTGAACTCGTCCAGTAGTTCAGCCTGAGGAAGGCAGGCACCCTTCCAGTGCTGTCACTGGGAGGCTCAAAGACACACCTGGAAGGACAGCAACAAGCCCAGGTTCTTAGTGAGCAATGGAGCCGCAGGCCGTCCTTTGGACCTGTGGCCAGTTCCCTTGGGAAGTGGATGTGGCCTAGCACTAAAGGGACCCTGCAAACCATCCTCCCTCCCCACTTTGCAGATAGAGAAAGTGAAGCCTGGGACTTAACCCGACTCTCTCTGGTTCTCAACTGAAGAGGAGGAGAAAGGAAGCTAGAAGGGGAGTGGGGTGGAGTTTCAGGGAGAAAAGGCAGAGAGCAGGAAGAACAGAGAGGACAGAATTTCATTCGTGGCGTGTAGCTCAACCTGGGCAACATTCAGTTCAAGGCCAGAATTGTATTTCTGGACTCAAGATGCAAATACCTAGGCTCAAGTCCACCTCCTTCAGGAAGCCTTTCAAGCACTGACTTTGTCTGTTCCAAGCTATTCTCAGTCCTGTTTGCATCAGGCATTTCAACAACTGAATCTATTCAATTTAGAACTTTATCGTAAGCTCACAAGTGGTTCTCCAATTTGTGTAGTATGTGTCTTTTTATTTTTTTAGCCAGAACTGGTGATAGTCATGTTTGAGGGGCAGTGGGGCAGTGGGGCAGGGGGGTGGAGGGCACAGGGATTAGGAATTCAATGATCAAGATGATTAAGAAAAGAGTAGGGAGCAGGAGGCAGGGCTCAGTGTGAACTTTAATAACAGCCTTTGAATCTGTATCATTTTGCTTCCCAGCCAGGGCCACAGGTTACAAGGCCCTAAATGGCCAATGCTGGTCATAGCACTCCCTGAGTCCTGGAGACTTGGGGACTGGAACAATCAATTCCCCTGAGCTAGTATTGTATTATTATAGACAATGGACACCTTCCCTTCTCTAGTCCTCAAGTTTCCCCCTTTTGGGAGGAGGGGGATGGAAAGGACTGTCCCCTATGAATATTTGCAGCACATAAAGTCACAGACTCCAGGATAGAGGTCACTCTGAGGCCCATGAATGGGGGCACTGGGAGCCTGCAGGCAGGGGCTGCAGAAGGTGTGTACCCATGGGAGGATGACCAGCTCCAGGTTCCTGGCCAGCCACAGGCAGTGGCCCTTCCCCAAGGCGCATGGCACTTCCTTTCCAGGTGGAGCTCCACCAGCCTTCTCCCACCCCTGACGCTGCCTCTTGGCAGGTTTGAGACCATATGGCTACACCGCCCCAGCACCCGTAACCCCTCTTTCCCCAACATAAGTGGGAATTTATCAGATCCGAATGAGGGTGGCCTGTCCAGTGTTGGACAGAGTGGGTCCCTGAGGGTGCGGAGAGCAGAAAGCAGCAGGCCAAAGCCTGCTGAAGAGCCATCAGGGTGACCCTGCTGAGCTCTTTTAAGAGCAAATGATGCCTCCTAGAGGGATTGGGGAGGGCAGGGGAGGCCAGCTTTGGGCCCAGAGCTGCAGGCCCTCCCTCAGGGGCCATGACCCCCTGATACCTCACACCCCTCTTCCAGAGATCCCAAAGGCTTAAGGACAACCTCCCACAGGCAGAGCTGCTTAAGAGGGAAACTTTGGTCTTGAAATTCACAGGGATGAAATTTCTGGGTACACGAATTTAAAAATTCCTTCCTTGTATCTCTGGGAGCCATCCTGGGGGCTCCCTCACCATGAGCCCTGGAGCTTCCTCCCACACAGCTCTGAGCTCTGATTCTAGGCTGGAGAGGGACAGGGAGCGACATGGGGCTCCCTCCCCCAGCATTTACCTCTTCCAAACAATCGCAGTTTTGTTTCATGGAAATGATTCAGTTTCCCAGGAGCCTTTTAAATGAGGCTTTCAGGGGCTGGTCTTTTCTTTCTTTCTTTCTTTCTTTTTTTTTTATTCCTTCCCTTTAAAACACTTTTTTTTTTGCCCTGGGGGGTGGGGGGGAGAAGAAAAAGCTAATACAGGAATCACCAACTGGCACCTGGCTCTAAGCCTGCGGATTCTGATTGTGGGTTTGTCACCAATAGGCTGGGGGGCTTTCATTAAGGAGAAGTGGAGGAGAAAGGAGAGCAGCTACAGAGCTGTTAGGGGCCTGCTGAGTGTCCCCTCTGCCCTCTATCCCTACACCTCTGTCTCTGTGTCTCAGTGTTCCCCGCCCCCCAATTCTGCCTGTCTGTCTCTGGGCCCACTTCTGGCTGGAGCTGCAGGCCTCCGCTCTCCCGCCCCAGGCATCCTCCTCCAGGCCCAGCACCACCAAGTCCTCACTCTCTCCCCGCCCCACCTCCCACCCTGCTTTTAAAATTCATTATGCCTTTTATTGCTCGCTATTGCATACGCTATTTCTATTGCCCTGGAGACTGGAATGGCTCAAGCGGGAAGAGGCACACAATGTGGATTTCATTAACTCTACTCTTTACTGCCCATTTAATCTTGGGGCGGGGGGCGGGGGTGGTTACTGACCTGGCTGGGGGAGGTAGGCACCTCTTTGTTCATGCCCCTTCACCTCAGTGCCAGACCTTCAATAGGCCGACTTCCCTAATCTTGCGAAGCCTCCTCTTCTGTGGCTCCCTCCCACTTTCCTGGTGGAGGGAAATGCCACTGGCCCATTTCACAGGTGGAGAAAAAGAGGCTCAGGAAGGCAATGACTGCGCTGCTGCCAACGAAGTGTTGGGAAGTGGAGAAAGTGAGAACAGGCTAGACCAGGACTTCCAGCCCTCTCCCAGGCTGATGTCCCAGTCCCTTGGTAGTGGAACCCCAATGCCCCTCTCCTTTCTGCGCTCCATCAAATACAGAGAACTTAAGGCAGATCAGCTCCTCCTTGCAAATGAGGCAGTTTTATGGGCTTTAGAAAAACACTCCAATTGTTCCCTCAATTACCCTGGAGCGGATTGAATATATTAATCTTTCTCTTAACTCGAGTTAGACACTCGGCTGCCGCCCCTCCCCCAGGCACTAGCGCCTTTGCAGAGGCACGTGCCAGGGATTGACTTCCAGTGCCCCCCCTCCAGGGCTTGGACCCCCGAGCAGGTCAGCCTCGGTCCACACAGCATGCTCCTGCTGAGGCTGTGCCCACTGCCAACACACACACACACACGCACGCACGCACACGCACGGCAGACAGCTGTTTTACATTTCTCTATCAGTTTTCATTGATTTTCTCCTTTGCCGCTATTTGGAAGAGCCTTTTCCTGCAGTAAGCGCGATCATGGGGGCTCCCCCGCTGAGCAGCGGGTGGGAGGAGTGGGAGGGGGACTGCGTCCGGCTCCTCCTTCTGCTCCAGTGACAACTGCCTCCAGCTTAAACACACTCTGCCCCAGGCAGCTGAGCCCTGTTAAAAGCTACCTGAGGTTCCCCTTTGTAGCTCGATTTTCTTTTATTTCGGGGGAACAAAGGCACTGTCAAGGCGTTCTCGGAAAGTGCTGTCACCCACGCAGGGAGGGGGGCAGACCCGTCACCATGGCAGACGGCTGAGGCTGGGGGGAGTGGTGGGGCAGGCCAGCGCTGGCCCTGGGGACGGTGGGGTGGAGGACAGTTCCGACCCCCCTCCCCCACTCAGGAAGAGAGGCCAGGGGCTAAAAGCACCACAATTAGCCTGCAGGCCGCCTGCTGGCTCCGCCTCCTCCTTCCTCCTCAGGTTGCACTGAAGCACTTGCTGCCCGTGGGGTTCTCTGAAGGAGACCCTGGAGGTCCTGGGTGTCGTGGATGAGACCACAAAATGCATAGTTGGGGGGGCATATTTATGTCCTTGCCCAAGCCTGTCTCTCCACCCCTCCCGCCTGATTTCCAAGTCATCTGTATATGCCTTTGGAGTCCTATTGGGGTCCGTGCTTGGAACTCAGCGGGCTGAGGTATGGGAGAGATTTGGAATTCAGCCAGCTTAGGGTAAGAGGCAGGTGCACTGGGGTCAGGTAGACCTGGATGCAGACTAGGTTCTGGCATTTATTTAGTAGTTGTTTGACCCTGTGCAGGTTACATAACTTCCCTCAGCCTCCACTTCCACATCTGTAAAATGGGGGAGAGTGATTCCTGCATCCTCCATGGCTGGGAAGATTAAATGAGCTGGCATACAGTTAGCCCTGCCCTGCAGGAAGTGCTGGATAGATGCTTGCTGCTCTAGGAATGAGGCGGGATGTCTGTATTGGGCAAGCTGATGGGTCTGGGCTTCAGCTTCTGCACCTAAATAATAGAGTTGCTCCTTCTTGCCCAGCCAGCCTCCCAAAGGAGGGCTGTGAGAAACTTGCCAGTTTCACTGTCTCTGGACCCAGAGACCAGGTTGCAGGGTGGAGAAGTCCAGCCCAGCCTGGGTGCTAGTCTGGGAAGAGGCTCCATTACAGATTGTTGTAACCAAACACACCAGATGGCCCTGCTTCCCCTCCCCCATCTCTGCCTTCCCCCACCCCAGACCCAGCCAGGGGCTGATGCTGACTCACACCTCCTGGAGGAGTGTGTGTGCACACACGTGCACGTGCACATGTGTGTAAGAATGCATGGTGTGGGGGGAGATGGAAAGGAGGGGGGTACCTGCCTCTGAGGTCCTCCCCAGCCAGCCCAGGCCTAGTCCCATGGAGCAGTTGTGGGCTCCAGGGGAGCAGAATGGGCCCTCTCAGCTCCAGAAATTACCTTCACAGTGTAAAAGGCAGGAAAATGTGCGGAAGGGCCCAGGTATAGTGGCCTTTTTGGTCCTTACACCCCTGGAAAATGGATATGCCCCTACTCCTGAACACAGCCACCCTCATGTACGCTCAGACACAGGACACAATGCACATGTACTCATGCGAGTATAGACAGACCCACCACGTCCTTGACATGATGACCCCCTCACCACACAGATTTGCACCAATGCACGCACGGGAGGCACACGCCCTCTCACACACGGACCCCACCTCCTTGGAACCCTCCTGCCTTTCATCTCTGTACAGACCCCCCAAGTGCAGCCTCTACCAGATGAGAGAGAGGTTGGGGACATGGCATGTGTGATGTATGAGGTGAGATTAAAATCCCATGTGAAACCAATCTTTAATACAACTCTAACAGCAGTGGGGGAGGGCAGTGGGGAAGAAAGGCTGACAGCACTCTGGCCCTGGTGAGGGGTTCGCCTGTCAGGGGCCAGCCCTGCCACCCCCAGCCTGGGTCCTGGGCTGGTTCTGCAGAGTCCACGGGTCAGAAGCTACTGGGGCCAGCAGGGACCAGCCCCTTTTCTGGGATAGATAGAGGGGGTGTGTGGGATGTCCTCCATCTGGACCTGACAGCCTGCCCTGGGCTCTAGCAGTCCAACCTGCCTCAGCCTAGGGTGGCCATCATTCATTCATTCATTCATTCACTCTCCACAGAAGTAAAGTAGGTGGCTATATGCCCAGCCCTTGGGGAGCTGCCAGGCTGGGCAGGGCGAGGAAATAGGAGGAGATGGGGAACAATGACTTTCCGAGTTGAACGTGGAGGATGTGATGGCGTGAGCTACGTGGTCATCAAGGACTCAGTGTGCTGCAGGAAAACTGTTCTGGCTGTGAGTCAGAAGACCTTGGTTTAGACCCTCATTTCCCAGTTGCATGTAAGCTGTTATGACTTGGAGCAAGTCACTTACCTCCCTGAGCCTCAAATTCCTTATCCGTACAATGGGCAGAGTGGTGCCTACTGACAAGGAAGAGGGTGGGAAATTGCATGGTGCTTAAAACCCACTTCTCAACTGTCAGGGAGACAGTTGAACCCTGCCTCAAAGATGGGGTGGGATTCCAGCAGAAATTGAGGGGAAGGGTTTTCCGTGGAGAGGACAGCGTAAGCAAAGAAAGGTGTGGAAGCAGACATGTGGCGATACACAGGGACGAGCAAGTGGGGAGAAGGCAGGAGGTGGGATGGGCGAAGCTACAGGGGATGCTGGGGGGATGGATGGTGGGTGCTATCTCTGCAGGCTCTGAGCTCTCCACTAGCTGTCTCCTCATTAGCTGAGGCTGCTTTGAGCCAGGCTGGCAAAAGGCGGAACTCGTGTCACACTTAGCCTACAAAACCCATCGGAGCATCACATGGGTCTTGGGAGGTGGGCAGGGTAGCCTTGATAGCGCCCATTTTCTGGAGCAGGAAACTGAGCCCCCAGAGGAGGTGAACAACGTGCCCAAGGCCTCCCATTGAGTCAGTAGCAAAGCCAGGCTAGAATCCAGGTCTCCACCGTATATTTTGGTTTTTCTTGATCCAGTACTCAGCACACAGGTGGAGACGACTTGCAGCACCCTTTCCCAGGGAGACTCACACTGCAAGCTGTTCCTTAGCCCATTTGAATTTAGGACTAACACTGGGCTTTCAGGGCACTGTGTTAGGATCATGGGGAAGCAGTTTGGGGGAGCAGATTTCTTCCCCATATCACACCAGGTCCAGCCAAGACAGGTTACTCAGTGTTAAGCTGACCCCCACAACAGGTGCTCATTGCACTGGGTGGTTTGGGAGCAGGGCTGGGATGGCATTGAGGCTGTCGATGGCTCAGGGTCCCAGGGCAATGGAAATTGCATGGTGCTTAAAACCCACTTCTCAACTGTCAGGGAGACAGTTGAACCCTGCCTCAAAGATGGGGTGGGATTCCAGCAGAAATTGAGGGGAAGGGTTTTCCGTGGAGAGGACAGCGTAAGCAAAGAAAGGTGTGGAAGCAGACATGTGGCGATACACAGGGACGAGCAAGTGGGGAGAAGGCAGGAGGTGGGATGGGCGAAGCTACAGGGGATGCTGGGGGGATGGATGGTGGGTGCTATCTCTGCAGGCTCTGAGCTCTCCACTAGCTGTCTCCTCATTAGCTGAGGCTGCTTTGAGCCAGGCTGGCAAAAGGCGGAACTCGTGTCACACAGCCTACAAAACCCATCGGAGCATCACATGGGTCTTGGGAGGTGGGCAGGGTAGCCTTGATAGCGCTCATTTTCTGGAGCAGGAAACTGAGCCCCCAGAGGAGGTGAACAACGTGCCCAAAGCCTCCCATTGAGTCAGTAGCAAAGCCAGGCTAGAATCCAGGTCTCCACCGTATATTTTGGTTTTTCTTGATCCAGTACTCAGCACACAGGTGGAGACGACTTGCAGCACCCTTTCCCAGGGAGACTCACACTGCAAGCTGTTCCTTAGCCCATTTGAATTTAGGACTAACACTGGGCTTTCAGGGCACTGTGTTAGGATCATGGGGAAGCAGTTTGGGGGAGCAGATTTCTTCCCCATATCACACCAGGTCCAGCCAAGACAGGTTACTCAGTGTTAAGCTGACCCCCACAACAGGTGCTCATTGCACTGGGTGGTTTGGGAGCAGGGCTGGGATGGCATTGAGGCTGTCGATGGCTCAGGGTCCCAGGGCAATCCCTCAGACCCACTGTAGCTGGCTGATGACACTTAGAAAACAATGTTGCATAAATAGCCCCAGCCCAGAATTAAGCCCTTACCCACCCTATCTGAAGAGTGACAGTGGGTTACAGCCAAGAAAGTGCAGTGGACAAACTTCGGGCTCGGGTTTGAATTCAGATTCCTGTTCTGCCTCACACTAGGTGTTCCTGAGCAAGTCAGTTTACTTCTCTGACCCTATTTTCTCATCCATGAAAGGGGAATAATGATGTTGACTTTGAAATGGGGTTGTGAGGATTAAATAATACACTAGTCTCACAGCGGTCCAGGGCGCCTTCGTGGAAGAGAGGGAATTCCAAAGACTTCCAGAGCACAGGCAGCCTGGAAGGTATGCTGGATCCAGCCTTGTTGGCAGGAGTGGGCCACACAGCCCACGCCACTCCCTCTGCAGGGAGGTGTTAGTATTCTTCCACGCAGGAAGTGTTTGTAGAGCCTTGATTCTGTGCCAGGCTTGGCCTGTCAGAGCTCTCAGGGAGACAAAGCACCACAGTGAGACCATTGCAGCCATTGGGTGTAGGAGAGGAAGCAGCTGGGCCCACCCTGGGGAGGCTAAAGACACAGNAGGCGGGGAGGAGAGGAATGAGAAGATTTAGTTTAAATCCCTGCTCTGCCACCGTCCAGCTGGGGACTTAACCTCTCTCCACCTTTTGTCCTCACCTGGAAAATGGGGATGACAACAGCACTCCCCTGACAGGACTTGCTGAATCGAACTTGTAGTAAATTTAAAGGATATAATAACTGCTCCCCAAACATTAGCCATGGTCAGTACGCCAGGTGATTGGCAGCTTGCCAGAGACAGGATGGANCCCAAACATTAGCCATGGTCAGTACGCCAGGTGATTGGCAGCTTGCCAGAGACAGGATGGAGGGCTGCATTCCAGGCAGACGGAACAGCTTAGGCAAAGTCCCAGAGGCTTGACAGCATGGCTTCTCTGGGGGAACTTGGAGGTTCTCCAGGAAGGTCGTGAGTGTGGGGGCAGGTGAGGGGCCAGGCCAGGAAGGACCTCACCCCTCACCCCATCAGGAAGCTTGCCCTTGGAGTCACTGTTGGGCCAGTGGAGCTGAGGCCCTCAGGTGGACACGGGAGGGGGGAGGGTGCAGACATTATTTTAATCTTCCTCTTAAAGCCTAATTGCTTTTTGTCGGCGGGTGTTCCTGGAGACGCCTCCCCACGAGATTGCTTTCCAGGCTCCTCTCTTCCAGGAGACAGGCAGGGCCGGGCCAGCTCCACGCTGCATTAATATGCTGCAAATGCGATTTCATGGCCTCAAATGAGATTAGGGCCAGAGGCTCTGCTCTCTGGTAGAGATGGCAGGAGGTGTGGGCGTGGGGCGGCTGGTGCTGAGCAGGGAATCTGAGAGGGAGGGATCCCAGCCGACTTGGCCTGAATAAGCAATTTCCTGTAACTGGGGCTCTTCAGACCTGTTGGCTTGTCCTGGCTGCAGAGCCAGCTCTGAGGCTGTGTCTTGTGGGCGGGGTGCTCAGGGCTGTCTCCCTTATCCCCAGACTGCTCACAAGCACCTTGATAAGGGAGAGTGCTGTGATGAAGAACACAGGCTCTGCAGCTGGGCGGCCTGGGTCTAAAGTTTAGCTCTTCTACTCCTGGTTCTGCCTCAGTTTTCTCATCTCTAAAATGGGGACTACAGTAGTACCTGCCTCATACGCGGTTGTGAGGACTGAGTTAACATATGTAATATGCGTAGAATAGTGCCTGGCACATTCTAAGTGCTCACTAATTGTTAGCTATTGCTATGAGGTTCCTATACACCAATTATTCATGCACTAGCAGGGAGAGAAGGCACTGAGGGCTTGGACTCTGGAGGAGGAAAGGTTTTGGGGAGCCCTGTCCCAGGCTGAAGTAGCAGGGAAGACACTAATGTCATCCCTCACTCATTCCCCAATCACCCTCCTGCCAGGCAACGTGCTGGGCCCTGGGGACATGACAGCCCTCAAGGAAAACAGACCCTATCCCAAACAAGTGGATAGTGCATCATGAGCCAGGGCTGGGGGAAGGGGAGCAGGGGGACATGGATCTGATGTCCCTGTGGATCTGATGCCCCCGGGGTGGGGACGGGGGCAGTGGGGGAAGGTTTCAGGGAAGATTTGCTGGAGGTTGTGATATTTGTGTCTTGAGGAAGAACCATGAATTATTCAGGCTGGCTGGGGGAGGACAGGCCAGGTATGGAATAGTATATGTGAAGGCCTGAAGCTGGGGAGACCACTGCCCTTTCAGAGGGACCACGACTATGTTGTGAGGTAGGAGCATGGATGTGAGGCAGGGATTGGTGGGATGAGATGGAGGGCCTGGGCAAAGCAGACCATGAAGCCTTCAGGGGTCTCCTGAGAGCAATGGGGCCCTATGAAGTGTGTATTGAAGTGCAGGAGGGACTTGGCCAGATTTGTGGGTTGGAAGAGTTGGAGTGAGGGGACACCAATTTGCTGGAAACTGGTTGAGCCACCCCAGCCTTTCTGTTCTCTGAGTGGACACCCACCCAACCTTGGCAGGGCATGGTTTCTGCTCCCTCCTGATGGAAGGAAACGGCAGGCGGCTTCATTGCTCACCCCTTTATTCAGTATCTTGTTAATGAGTTGTTGACTTTTCAAAAGAAAAAGGCCCAAAAGCCACCTTGCATCTTTAGCAAAGTAATTTATGACTTGACGAGGGGACCTAGGCTGCCCCAAATGAGAGCTCTGGTTACCAAATGCTGAGAGGAACCATTTAGTGTGGCAGTTAATAAGCGCACCTGCTAAGCACATGGAAGTGATGTTAGCCAGAAATGAGAACACCACGCAAGTCTCCAGTGGCCAAGGCTGCTGCCACAGGTGCTGCACGTTGGCATGACATGGTATGAACATGAGGGAGAGGTCATTTTGGGGCTCCTACTACATGCCAGGGATCCATTTTGTCCATGACTCTGCAAGAATCAGGAATTTGAGGCTCCTAGGAGTCATATGACTCGCCCAAATGCTTGCAGCAGTGCCCAGCAGAACCAGGATTAAAGCCAGGCAGTCAGATTCCAAGCCATCAGGCTTTTTTTTGCTGCCCAGCTCTTTGCCTACTTGGTGGTGCTAGACCAGGTGATCCTAGGGAGCCCGAGCCCTCAAGAACAAGATGCAGCAAGACAGGGTTAGGACCATTTTAGAATCTGCTCTGTGACAAAACATGATACACACAGATTTAGCACAGTAGCCATTTACTGAGCTGGATAAAGGTCACCTCCGCATGGTAAGAAACCAGACAAAGGTCAGAAGGCAGTCCCTCAGAGCCCCCAGGATCCCACCATGGCCCACGCCACCAGCAGGCCCTGAAGAATCAGCTGACATGCAAGGGACTTAGCTGGAACTGGGAGCAACCTACCATTAGCGATACTAGTCACGACCCAGGGTGTCATGACCCCACCAGCCCTCAGGGGTTGAACATCCCCACGGCCCATTTGTTCTGGATATAAGTGGCTTCTGCCCTTGCTCACAGGGGCCTGTCCCAGCTGTGACCAGCTGAGCCTCCAGGACGCACCCCCTCACTCTCCTTTGATGCCAGTGTGGGTGGGCTGACTGTCACAGAGCCATCCTCTGGCCTCATTCAAAAGCCCAAATGTTTTCATCTCTAGACTTGACCTTTTTCATGTTTCCCAGTTTCAGAAGAGAAGGAAGGAGGGCTGTGATTTCTTTCCCTGGGATGAAAAGAACAAGCAGTATGGTTTGGTGGTTGTGACCACAGACTTTGGAGCCAGCAGGCCAGGATTCAAGTCCCAGCTCTGCCACCTCCAAGCTGTGTGACCTTGGGCAAGTCCACTTCCTCAGAGCATCTGTGTCCTCATCTTAAAAGTGGAGTAACAACAACTACTCCCGGGGTGCATGGATGTAAGGACTCAGTGAGACAGTGCTGGGAAACTTTTGGCACAGCACCTGGCACATAGTAAGTGCTCACTAAATGTTGGGGTGTGCAAAGGTGCTGGTGACGATGACCATGGCGGCTACACAGGACATCAGGTAATCGCTCAGGCCCACAGAGAGGGGCTCATACAGCAGGTACCTCAGTCCAGGTCCTGACAGAAGAAAAGGCATTCAAATTTGGAAATTTGAGGGGAATCTGATAAAAGGACTATTTGCAAACTTGAGGCTGGGGTTTAGGAAAAACATGAGAGTGCAGCACCCTGGGGACAACCACCACCTGGAAGGGAGCTGTACAAGATCCACAAGGTGGCCTCAAGGTGGTGGGAGCAGGGAGAGATGCAGCCAACCCAGAGAACCAGCTGGGGGAGCTTCTGGCTCTCTAGCTCAACCCAACCAGAGCCCATTGATGTAGTCACTACGGGTCAGCTGGCTGGGGCACAGATCTAAGTACGAGTGGGATCTCAAAGCTCTCTGCAGAAATCTCCGAGGCTGGGCCTCTGAGCCAATGTGAGCTCAGAGCAGTCCCCAAAGGTCCTGGCCAAATGGGCTATAGTCATACCCTCACAGTCTCCCGTCCTTCAGCCAACAAGTGAGCACCTACTGCATACACTGCTGGGGTTGAGGCGGATGGCAGTTGGCGCATAGAGAACTTCTAAGGCAACTGCCTCAGTTGATGACTTGCCAGGTCCCCCATACCCCTGCCTCGTCTCATTAAATATCAGGAGCGAATTCCCAGCATAAGGGGTAAGGGCGGCAAAGCAGCACAAACACAGGTAGGTGTAGCTATGGACAGAGGGACTGAATTTGCTCAGAGCAGGAGAAGTCAAGGAAGGCTTCCTGGACGAAGAGTCTTGAGTGGGTCTCTGATGATAAATTGGACTTAGGTAGGAAAGGAGGGGACATTTCTGGTGAGGGGGCTGCCTGGAGAAAGGTGTGGCCATGGGAATGGGCCTGGAAGCCAGAACAGAGCAGGTCAGGAGAAGAGAGAAAGAGGGGCTGGGATATCTGGGGTGGTTGTGAAGACCCAGGCACTGGGCGGAGATGGGCGGATTTCACCCTGCAGACATTTTTCACTTCTCTGGCCCATTACTGCTGGGGACAACTTGCCAAGTCGATGGCTGGTTAACAGGGAAAAAAGTGAGCATGTGTGGAGCATTTAGTTTTAAGTGCTTTACCTGAGTGGTCCATTCAGCCGTC